>NW_027328740.1:73236885-73416774 GCF_048564905.1 Vicugna pacos | reverse complement strand
TGGAGCTATCTCGGACTGCCATGGAGTCAGTTCTAAGAAAAGTTAGGCAGGGCAGTTAGTTCTTAAGCCAAAATCACTCATCAGAGGAGTCCTGCATCTCCCAGGAACATGCCTGGAGAAACAGCCTGAGGGAAGCCAGTGGGCAGAAGCAGTAATGTGAATTTTAAAGCAGTATGCCTCCATAGAAAGTATATTGTTTGTAAGTTGTCTTCAGAGGTTTTGCAGTTGGTTTAAATATTTGCTTGGTGATGGCATCTTGATTGATTGAAGGAGGCAACCCTCACTAGGGGCATTGTGTGCTTTCTGTCTGAGAGTTCCTTTACTGGCAGCAGAGTGTTCGTAGGCAGAGTTAGAAAGTTACCTGGTCTGAGAAGCCGAATTTGCCCGCAGCTGGGAATTGGCAGAAGAGTCTGTTATGGAAGGAAAGCTTTAGGATTATCTGGTAGCAGAGTTCTGGGATCCAAACCCTGGGAAACCTCAGCTTTTGTAGAGTATGTTCTGTAACAGTAGGCTATAGGATAATTTTTACACTTGTTATAGGATGTAGAGTTGGGGAAAGGCTTAAAAGTGAAAGAACCTTAAAAGAGAATCTCCGAATATTTTAAAGAAGACAGTTCTCAGAATGAGAGCTTTTCTGGAAAAGACTAGCTCTTCACTTCACAGGGGAAGCAGGGAGCAGGTGTAACTGCACTTACGGTAACTTAAAAGGTAAACCTTACCCTCCCACTTAGCTGTTTCCTGGTGTAGGTTCATCTCCCACATCTGTAGTTTTAGACCTGATGTGTCATTTTCTGGTACTCCATTCTGCTTCTTAGTGAGAGACTGACCCAAAGTCACATAGCAATTGAAAAATTGCGCAAAGGTCTTTATTGTTAAAAATGTAGGCCTGTGGCAGGGTGCTGCATTTGCAATTGACTTTCAGTACAGAGAACACTGAAAAGAATGCAGTGTTATTTCTTTTTTTATTCCTTTAAGCCTTTGAATAGAAGGTTTTCTTTGCAGAGTTTCTGGAGTACATCAGAACAAGCAGGAACTAAAATAGCTTTAAGAAATCTCCAGTATAGACGTTGCTTATAGTGTGGTATCTGTCTTATGTTAATTCTTTAAAGCAGGAAGTTGTAACTCTCAATTTCTTAAGCAAATATAAACATTCTTGACTCTTATTGACATTCTTTGTGGGGTGAAGCTGCTTTTGCTTCCATTCTGAGCATTGAAAGGCCTTCTATGATACTTCTACCAGTCCTCAGTATTTTATTTTCCCTCTGTTGTGAACTTGTTTTTAAATTTGAAGCAGATATAAATATCATTAACTTGCTACATATGTAGATATTCAGTGTTACATAGTCAGAAAGTTTGTGTACATCACACGTATCTACATAATTCCCCCCTTTCCAACTGTGTTCCTGATGAAAGGATGGTGGGAAATGGCATTATGGGCATATGTCTTACAGTACACAGTGTTTCCCCTGTTCCCTCTACCATATCTGGATGTTCTTTCATCTTTCAGCTTCTAGACTTACTTGCTCTTTTTCTTCAGCCAGGTGTATCTCATCCCCCTGCGCACACACACATGTACACACACACACACATTCTACCGTAGGGAGTAGCGTGCACCATCCAATTCTCCCACTCCAGCTCTGGACCCACCCACTGGAGGCAGTGTCTTGCACGAATTCATTTGTAAGTTGCTTTTTAAAACTCGAGTGGTCAGGAATTAGGACTGATATCCACACCTACTAGGCAGGCCCTCAAGGACAACTTCTATGGTTAATGCCAGGTTATCTTAATGTTTGACTACCTGGGTTTCATGTCTTCCTGTGCCACCTGTGTGACCCATGATTCCCACATTTCTGTCTCCTGCTAGAATTTTTCTCTCCAACTCTGGACTCTTACAATCTTCTACTGATTTGACACCTTCAATTGAAACTCTGATATCTTAAAAGCAACATGTGTAAAAACTGAGCCCTTTGTTCTCCTACCCCCCAAACTGGTTCTTCCTGCAACCTCCCCCATTCAGTTAGTGGAAACTTAATCCATCCAGCTGCTTGGGTTAAAAAGCTTAGAGTTACTCTGACTTTCACTGACATACCACATGAATTCTGTCAATAGATCTGGTTTAACACTGCCTTTAAACCATATCCAGAACCCAGCCACTTCTCACCATGGCTCCTGCCTCGACTGCTGCTTCCCTGCCCTGAGCCACTGTCCTCTCCTCCTGCACAGCCCTTTTCAGAGGCTTCCCACCTTTCATCTCTGACCCGCTTTGACTATTCTCACCCGGCAGTCAAGTGAGCCTCGAAAACCTAAGTTAGATAGTGTCGTCCTTCTGCAGTGACTCCCCATTTCACTCTGGGTAAAAGCCACAGTCCTTACAACGTCCTCCAAGGCCATGAAGGACCTGCACTGACCCTTCTCCGCAGCTCCAGCCGTGTCCCCATTCTGGAACATGTGAGGTGTGCGCTGCCCTTGGTGATGGTTATTCCGTGCACCTGGGACTTCTTACCTCCAAGTCTTAGTTCTAACCTCAGTCCTCAGTGTGGCCTGCTCTGGTATTTAATACAACATCACCCTCATCCCATACCCTCAACTCTCTTTACCTTGCCCTTTTTTGATTTTTCCATGGTTCCTCTTTCCTAACATGCCACCTCCTCTGCTGCTCTGTTGTGTGAATTGTCATCTCCACCCCCATCCCAGCTAGACTCCAACCAAGCTCCGTGAGGACAGGAATTTTGTTTTGTTTATTGATCTATTCCAAGTGCCTAGACTAGTCCTGGGTACATAGTAGGCAGTCAAAAATTATTTGCTGAATAAATTTAAAGACTATTTTAAAAATGAATCATCCTTTCAGGAACGGGTGAGGATCGGAAGCTGCATGAAGGAAAATGGTGCAGTAAATATTGATATTTGCCTGTTGTTCTTTGTGTGATATATATATGTGTTTTAGTCTTAATTTGGTATCCCAGTTTCTTAATTTAATAGCTGTATTAAGGTGTAATTTACAGGCCATAAAATTCACACATTATAATTGTACAAGTCAGCCATTTTATCTATTTCTAGATTTGTGCAACTTTGTCCTCATAAAGTCCCCTTGTGTCCGTCCATATGCAGTTTGCCCTCCCCTCAGTGGCACCCTGATTTTATTTCTTTTTTTTTTTTTTGGCAATCACATCTCAAACGGATAATTTACACAGCAGTACTAATATAGCTTTGCACTTTTTGAAATGACACACTTAAATATGAAATTAGCGGTCATTGCTGAATGTAGGTAGCAGTATCCGACATTGGTGAAAAGAATGGACTTGAGTGTCAGACTGGCTGCAGTCTTACCCAGCTCCACCATTTACCAAGTTACCCAAATTATTTTCTGCCTCAAGCTCTTTATCTGTTATATGGGGGTAATAATAGCAGCTTACAGAGTTGTTGTGAGGATTAAGCAAACAGGGAAAAAAAATTTAGTATAGTGGCCTGCTTATGTTATTACCTAAGAAATGGGCTTATGTTATTACCTAAGAAATAGCCTTGCAGGTAAAGGGCAAAATTCAAATCAGTTTCTAAAGTATATGTAAAATATAATCCAGTTCCTGCCTGGTTTGTAAACACGTATGCCTACTGAAGAATTTAAAAGCAGGCTAATTTCCAACAGAAAAGATCATTTCTCAGCATTTCTTTCAAAGATAGCTGCAAAATCACTTTTACTAAATGTTCCATGCCCAACTCTTACAGAAATTTGACACCACGGACGTAATTATCTACATTTTTGTTAAAATGATTCTGACCATCAGGAAGTGTTCTCAATTATATTTTAGCCTTTATGTTGAGAAATACTGTGAGACTTCTTCTAAATTAATGGGTGGGGGCATTCATTGTAGCTCTTGTAGCCTGATAAGCCTGCACTAAATTATCTTTTTTTAACTTTTAATTAAAGTAATAAATTAATTTTTTGCTGGGGGGTGGTAATTAGGTTTTTATTTATTTATTTTATTTTTAGAAGAAGTACTGGGAATTGAACCCAGGCCCTTGGGCATGCTAAGAACATGATCGTCCACTTGAGCTATACCCTCCCCCCTAAATTATCTTAAATAAGGTCTTTTTCTCTGTTTTGTTAATTTATGTACAGATGCGCAAAGCAGGGTCATCAGAAGCCTCTCAATCACGAAGATGATAATAGTGAAAAACATTGCGCAGTGACAGTGAATCCTTGGCATATGAAGAAAGATTGTAAAGTCCTGAATGAATTAAGAAGGTATTGTTACATTAACATACGTGTAAGCATGGCTCTCTTACCTTTATTTTTCACTTTATAATGAAGATAATCCCCAACCGTCACGGTTGCTTTGTTTGATAGAGGCCATATCTAAACCCTTTTCTGCAAGTTTTTTAAATAAGAAAGAGCAGCTAATTTATCAGAAGTGTGAATGGTGTAATCTGGTCTGTCTAGTATGGTAGCCACGAGCCACATGTGGCTATTGTGAATTGAGATGTTCTATAAGTGGAAAATACATAATAGATTTTCAAGACTTTGTACAACAAAAATAATGTAAAATATTATTAATAAGTTTTAAAAGTGTCAATCACACTTTTGAAATGATAGTGTATTGGATATTTTGGGATAAATGTAATTATTACTGGAATTAATTTCACTTATTGCTTTTTATTTTCTAAATGGAATTACTGGAAAATTGTGACTTGCACTATGTTTCTATTGAGAGTGCTGGCTTCTAACTTATTGCAAATAATATGAAAAGAAAACTTTGATTAAAAATTTTGTAATTGAGTCGTTGATTTACATCATATTAGTTTCAGGTGTACAAAATAGAGGCTCAACGTTTTCATAGATTATATTCCATTTAAAGTCACCATAAAATAATGGCTATATTTCCCTGTGCTGTATGATACAGCCCTGTAACCTATCCATTTTATACGTAGTACTTTTTACCTCTCAATCCCCTAACCCCTCCCTGCCTCCCCTCTTCTCCTTCTCCCCATTGGTAACCACAAGTCTGTTCTGTGTACCTGTGAGTCTATTTCTGTTTTATTATAGTCATTAATTTGTTTTATTTTTTAGATATACATATAAGTTAATACATAGAATATTTGTTTATCTTTCTCTGA
This sequence comes from Vicugna pacos, assembly GCF_048564905.1. Classification (NCBI taxonomy): domain Eukaryota; kingdom Metazoa; phylum Chordata; class Mammalia; order Artiodactyla; family Camelidae; genus Vicugna; species Vicugna pacos. The sequence continues at coordinate 73,411,662 of NW_027328740.1, read as the reverse complement.
CTTATTTCACTTAGCATAATACCCTGTAGGTCCATCCATGTTATTGAAAATGGCATTATTTTATTTTTTAATGGCTGAACAGTATTCCATTTGTGTGTGTGTTCATGGTATGTATATATGTGTGTGTATATATATGTATACATGTATATATACATATATATATATATATATAATATACCACAACTTCTTTATCCAGTCATCTGTCAGTGAACATTTGGGTTGTTTCAGTGTCTTGGCTATTTTAAATAGTGCTGCTGTGAACATTGGGGTGCATGTGTCTTTTTGAATTAAATTTTTCTCCAAACATATACCCATGAATGGGATTGCTGGATCACACGGAAGTCTATTTTCATTTTTTTATGGAACCTCTCTTCTGTCCTCCATAGAGGCTGCACCAATTTACATTCCCACCAATCGAGTAGGAGGGTTCCTTTTTCCTTAAAAGGTAAAAAATTCTCTACATTTACCTACCTTCCTTTCAGTTTAGGACACAGTTTGGCAAAAACCAGATAGAATTTAATAGGAGTAAATACAGTATTTATTTTGAATGTCCATGCATTATGGATAGATATGTTATTGATGAGTTGGTTCCCTATTTTTGTAGGTGCAGATGTTTTTATAGCTTCACAGACATTTCAGTCTTGCAGAGAGGAAAATTTCTTTTTATTTTGCTGAACTTGTCCGGGTGTCTTTATCGGACTTGGTCCAGGCCTGCAGAGGTGAATACACATCCAAACCTGAACCATTTGAATGTCTGCATGATATTAAGAGTCTAGAATATCAGATCTGGACTGTAACTCTGGTAAATGACATCAGTGACTGGACTCAAGAAAACTCCATTTGAGGACAAAACCTTTCATAAGCCAAAAAGGCTTTGAAATTGTGGCAAAGCCAGAGACTTTTGTGCACCACTTATGGCCACAAACCCATGAGGACAACCACAGGCCTTCTGGAGTGCCAAGGAAATTCCATGTGAGGAGTCCAGCACTCACAGGAATCCAACAAGTCCCTGTCTGCCAGAACACTTTCATTGCTACTGTGCTGTTTTGAGTAAATGTCTTTTCATCAGGTTCAAATTGGTTTGTTGTTATTTTTTTGCATAAAAAAACAACTTCTTGTTCCCTGGTGAAAGTAAAAGCCTAACATTTTCTGATTTCTTTTGACAGAGAAAACATGAGCCTGTGGATCTAACCTCATCTGTGATGGTCTGCAGCTGGGAGCAACCAGATCAGTGTCAGTCCCCTTACAGCCATTGGCTGGGAGCCTGCATGTTCCTTGGAATGGTATTTGAAACATGTCACACTAGCCGTGCCTTCACTGTGGGCTGGGAGGCGAGTCACTCAGAATCTGCATTATGGAATGTATGTTTCAGATCTACAGTTAGGAGATCTTTTTTAATAGCCAGAGAATATAGTCATAAATATATCTATTAATGTATTTATGCAAGAACATTTTTAAAGATTTTTTTATTATAAAAAGTTTCCCCCCAAAATTGAAAATGAAAGAACAATGGAATTAAAAATCATCTGTACCTTAATTATACATAAAGAATCATAAAATCCTTCTAAACTTTTTTTGTTCAAATGAAGATATTTTTCCCTTCCAAAAAGGAAAATTATCATTTCACATTTTTTTACTTTCTCCTTTTATTATATATTCCATATCAATAAATATAAATCTTTTAAATCCCTTTTAATGGCTGTTTAACACTATATTGAACAGATATGTAAATAGTCCTAGGTTTCAGAAATTTAAAAAATTGTCATTACAATACCACTGCAAAGAATATTTTGGTGTTTCTATTTTTAGTTACTAATTTGGACTAAAAATTAACAAGTTTGCTTTTCTTCATCTAAAACATTGGTTATTTTACGAAGGAACTGTAAGGATTTTAAATAACTTTTCAGTAATTTCAACAAAGAAATTATCTTTAAGGCAAAAATGTATGATGGATTGCAAATCTATTTTTATTATATCTTCACTTTTACCAGTGTGACATATGTGTGTGTTTACACAAGTGCTTTAACTACCAGCAACGTAAGAAAAATCTGTGTACTAAAAATGTGAAAATACTTTCCCGGTTTGTGTTTTCATTCTCCCAATGTAGGTTTTGGATGACAAGCTTGTATTTGCAAAAGTACACCCCCTGTGGGAGGTGTTCTGTACATACGCTGAGATACTGCACATAATATTGCCTCTGAAGCCCAATGATCTGAAAACCCGGTCCTCAGCCTTTGATAACTTGAGATGTTTTATGAAAGTCCTCCAAGTGGATGAAAGTATCAACAACCGGAACAAGAGCTTTTCTTTGCCCTATTTGAGAAGAGCTCTGTGAATGACTTTTATATTCAGCATAGAGATACATTCTCCAATCCAACCACCAGAAACCGCATTGTAAGTCTAAACCGAGTTTAGCTGCTGTCTTGGGGGTGATTTAGAACCTGCTGTTGAATTATCAGTGATTTGGTTTGGTTGGTTTGATTTGGTTTTTAAAAGCTGCCCATAAAAAGGAAAAAAGAGAAAGAAAAGAAATATGCCTACAGATTCCTGTTAGGATAGTAAACAGTGGCTGGTTAGTTACCTTGTATAAACCACAAGCTCTCTTAGAACATTTTTAGGTTTACTTCATCCTTTCTCAGATCAAGTATCAAGTAAGGGACAGTGTTAAAAAAAATTCAGGATTAACAGGTTTGTGAGCTCCAGGATTTGCAAGGCAGCTTTCCCTCCCCATGGTGTAAGTCAAATGGCAGAATTGAAATAAAGCACCTCATGTATCCTCCGGTGTTAACAGGAAAAGGCTAATCTTCTTGACCTTGTTTCTTCCTGGGTAAAATGAAGATAATATATCAGGAGGCGACAAGCTCATTTAAGGCAGGAAGCATGTTGTCTTGTTCACTGCTGAATCTCAGGCACTGGGAAGGCTGAGTTTAACGAGCGAATGAATGAACGAACTGTACTTCCCCCACAGTTACCATGTGGGACAGTGAGGATTAGAAGCTAAGAGCATAGACTCTAGAGGGGAGGGCACAGCTCAAGTGATGGGGCGCATGCTTAGCAAGCATAAGGTCCTGGGTTCAGCCCCCATCACGTCCTCTAAAATAGACATATAACCCTAATTACCTCCCCTCCCCCACCAGAATTACCTTATTATCTCCCCACCACCAAAAAAAAAAAAAAAAGAGAAGTGGCCAAGAGCGTAGACTCAAGCTGGAACACCTGTGTTGGTTTCTCGCTGTCGACCTTGTAAATGTCATTTACCCTCTGTGTCTATCAAGTTCCTCACCAATAAAATGGGGATAATTGTAGTACCAACCTCGTAGAGATGCTATGGGGATTAATGAATCTGTGTCAGTGATACAACAGCCCTGGCTTATATTAAGTACTATGCATCTGTCAGCTCTTTTCATAATTACTGACAGATGTTATTATCGACAAAAGACGTATTAGTTCTTTGAAAGAGAAATGCATGTTAGACCATTTCATTTATCACTTTCTGTAATTCAGGCTTTTCCCTCTGAAATAACATTTTATGTCTGTGCACTAGAAAGCCACAGGGCTTTCCAAATTTCATCTGTCTGGGTTCTTGTCATGATGGCAATACTGCAGATTGCTGACATTTTTTAGGGACTCCGTCTGAGATGACAGCAACCCCTCAAATTTACGAGCGCTTCTCTAACTGATAACATCTCGCTAGAAATGAAGTTTTTATAATGTAACAGCTTCAGATGCTTAATGATGCCATAAATGCAAGGATGTTATATCTAAGCTCTTTAAATAAATCTTGTCATTGAAATAAAGGAAATACTATATTATAGCCCTCTATGACTTTGTTATCTTTGCTATCTGTTTATCTGACTCTCTAAGACCAAAGAAAGCAAATACTAAGATTGATCATTACTACTGTGTGGTACACGTATTTGTGGATGAAGACAATATTGAAATGCACTGTTTAAGATATTAAAATGGACATTAAACAGCTTCTTGATGCACATGCATGAACAGAACAGGGAGCTGGGTGCAGGGAGCAGACACTGAGCTTCCTGGATTAGAGACCCAGCTTAGCAGTCCAGCCCAGCAGTCCACATGTTTCATATTTATGTCCCAGCAAAATTAGCAGTGAGAGTCTTAAATGAACTTTGGGGACACTTGCAAACAGCTGTCATGATTACTAATGTGGGACACCAGGATTCTACAGTGTTTATTTGGCATCTGTGCATAACCAGTTCTTTTCCACTAAAGCTTCTTGTAATTGCTGGTCCCACATCCAGGTTGAGGAATCATCTCATGTGGTGTTTGGGAGGGAGGTAAGTGGAGTCAGGATCCATGTTAAGGCTGGGTGGGTAATAATCTGGTGCTAGTACAAGAGAAAGGAAAGTAGGTCAGGTGGGAAGGAGAATGACTGGATTTAAACTTTGTTTCTTGAGTAAGCTAAATATATGACATCATGTCAAGTTACTTTGTTGTTTATATTCCATTTGCTGTCACCAAATAACTACTGAATTGTGGGGACAAAAATGCCTGGGTTTTAGAATTGACCCTGCCCCTAACCTGCCAGAGTCCAGGTTCCTCTGGGTGCCCAAAGAGGGGGCTGGACCATCAGGTGTCCCTCCACTGCAGCAGTTTGGGCACTTGGGTGGCCTAGATTTTTGCTGTGGAAGACTGGCCCGGTTGTAGGACATTAAGCATCTGCAAGGTGGTCCCAGGACTGTGACATCTAAGCGTTCCTTTCCACCCACGTTTGCAAATGACCCTCAAGGGGTTAATATTAATCCTGGGTGAGAATTATGAAAAATTATATGGTACCTCCATCCCTCCTGGCAAGTGAGGGCCCCTTATTTACAAATGACCATGAAGTATTAGCACCAGATTTTATCAACAGAACATGTGAACATTTTGTGACAGTGACACTCACCTGTTTGCTTCTGATTCCCAGTGCCACTTCAACCTCCATCAGAGGACTTCAGCTGCCCCAGCGATCAGGGCCTTCTGTACAGGGAATGGGCTCCTCCTCGAAGCACAGACAAGCAGCAGCCCTTAGGTCTCATCAGGTGAGCTGTTGTGGAGAGCACTCCAGTGGGAAGGGCTCAGGGTTGTCCTCATGGCATCTGAGTGTGACAGTCCTCCAAGAGTGTTAACAACCAGGAAGCTCACAGGAGCTCTGAACTTCGTTGCCCCAAGTTTTTACTGCAGGCTTTATTACAAAGCCATGATTTATTGGGTCACTACCGACATGGCTAACCCAAACCCTAACTGTAAGTCAAACCTTTCCTTAGCCCTAAACTTTGAGCCCCTTCCTCTCCTGGTGGCCACTCACTTGTCACAAAGCTTAAAGCCCCACTCCTCTAACCACATGGTTGGTGTCTCTGGCTGGCCAGTCCCCATCCTGAGTCATCTCATGAACACAAGCCATCCAAGGTTCCACCATGAATAGCATAGACACTCCTATCTTGGGAAATTTGGAAGCTTTAGAGGTTGCTGCCTAGGAACTGGGAAAAAAGACCTACCAAATTCTTCATTAAATAGGAGTAAATGTTATATTTCATTTAAATTATAAAATAAGAGAGAAATTCTCACTGCTTTTCTGTATCTGCTGTTCGACACCGTTTCACTACACCACGTGATTGTAATGTCGTGCTCAGCATGTGTCTTCTCAGAGCACCAGCGCTGGCTGCTCCCCGGGAGCTTATGCTGTTTGGGCAAGGCTGCTGGGGGGATACAGGCCAAGGACAACCGAGAAAACAAAAATAATCGGGCAAATAAGGAAACAATGTCAGATTGAAATGAAGAAATAACACAGTGTTGAGATGGGAGTCTTGGGGGGAAGTGAGTTAAGAAAGTTATCTTTGAGTAGGTTACATGTGAGCTGAGATGGTGAAAAGGAGGCTGGAATTTGAAGATCTGGGAAAAGTCACCCATGGAATAGAGGCAGCTTGTCTATTGGCCCTGAGGCACAAATGTGCTCAGCAGGTTTGAGGAGATACTGGAGCCAGCGCTGGTGAGAGTGATGAGACGCGAGGTTTAGAAGGGCATCAGGAGCACGGAAAGGAGTGTAGACTCTAAGCGCAGTGAGAAGCAGTCATGATAGCTTAAGCACTAAAGTAATTTTCTCTCACTCACATTTTGCAAAGATAATGTGGAGAATGTATAGCAGGGACTCAGGAAGCAGGGAGGCCAGGTAGGAAGCTCTTGGATTGGGCCAGATGAGAGATGGTGAGAGCCAATGAGGAATGCGTTTGGGGAGTGGGGCTGACAGGATGCAGTTATGGGCTGGCTGTGGATGGTTAGGAGAAGAGGAGGGTCAAGGTAGCCCCAGGTCGGTCTGGAGCCAGGTGTCTGTTCTTTCTTTTCTCAGTGCCCCATGCAGTTGCCCATCTACTTGGGCAAACCTCTTAACCTTCAAAGTGAGGGTTTTAAAACACTGAAGTCTATTTGTTGTTTCACATTTTATGGAAAGATTCAAACATGTACAGAAATAGAGAGAACAGTACAGCCAGCCTGCCTGTATCAGTCACCCAGCTCCAGAATTATAAACTCAGAGTCACTGTTGTTGCATCTTTCATCTCCATCTCCTCCCCTCCCCCACTATGGGGTCATTTTGAAGACAATCCTACATAGCTTAACCTTTCATTAGTGAAATGACAAGGTCTCTTTCAAATAAAATTGGAATATTCTTTTTTTTAGGGTTACAAAATAATTCCCTGCTTGTCACAAAAATACACTTTTAAGTAGTTTTGGGGTTGAAATCAAGATCCAGACAAGATTCAGACATTGCAGCTAGCATATCTCTCAAGTGTGTTCTAATCTATAATTTTCCTGTTTCTCATTTTCCTTGAAATTGCTGAGGGGTTTCTCTATTTCCTGTTTGGCTGATTTCATTCTCCCCTATGGTGTTAGACTTGTTTCTCCATCCTATGTATTGGCTTTAGCTAAGTGATTTAATCCTCCCCTAAAAGCTTGGTCTGATTGAGGTTCAACTTTGTGCAAAAATATTTTTTATGTGAAGTTTTGTACTCCTGTCATAAGGTACATAATATTACAGTTGACTCTCTTTTTTGTGATGACAGCAGCCAAAAATGATTGTCACCCGGGATCATTATTTCATAAGGAATTTTATTTCATGTGGTCATACTCTAATTTCCTCCCTCAATTATCAGCAGGATCAGTCACGAAGAGGCACTTTCTCCTTAACCCGGGTTATCCTTTAGAACACAGTTTTAAAGGAGGATATTTGTTAATATGTAAATATTTAAAATTGATAATTTTTTTTTCTTTTTAATTTTTTTTTCTAATGGAGGTACTGAAGATTGAATCTAGGACCTTATGCATGCTGAGCACACACTCTGCCACTGAGTGTACCCAATCCCAGTTGAGATTCATATTTATTTGATATCTTCCTTCTGTTATTTTTGTTTTGTGTTATACAGAATTTGAAGGCAGGGCAATGGGTTTGACCGCTTTTTAATCATTCTTTATGGGCTTTTGGGGTTTGTGTGTGTGTTTGTGTTTGTAAAGAAAACAATTTTCCCACTATTTTAAGTATGTATTGCTAAGGCAATTATGTTGATCTTTTCCCTTCTCCTGGTCCATGTATTCCCTTGTTACTTCCCACTAGTGGCCCTTTGAGCTCTGTGACAAGACTAGCATGTCGTTAATCCATGTGGAAGGAGATCTGAAGAGATTTATTCAAGGAGATGAAATTTGTAGACAATGTATTGGAAAGTATTGTGAAAGTTGTTCGTTAAGAGAAGGTCTGAGGTTGAATTGTTAAGTGCACAGAAATCTAAGCTATGAACTACCAAGACAATTATTAACTCCAGGAAAACAAAGTAGGGAAGAAAAGGTAAGACTAGCACAAATTGCTACAGCTTTGAATAGTCTGTACAGAGTAATAATAATGTAAAGCAAGGATACTGAGCTGATGAAAATTATAATGTAACTGTATTAAAAGGTTGGAAGAAAGAAGGTTTGGGTATGTAGATGAGATGGGGTTTGAAAGAGATCTGAACCCTCATTTTCCAAAATAGAAAGTTAAATAGGTGATACATAAAGCTGAAAAAGTTATTAGGCTGTGTTACAAGGATATTAGTCAGAGAAAGGGAGTAAGTATTCCAAGAGTCAGCAGTAGGAGCTGAACGTGGTTGTTTCTGGCCAGGAAATGGGGCAGTTGTTGGGAACTGCTCCTTTTTACAATCGGTGTTCGAGAACTGTTTGACTCTTTATTGAATGTATGGCATTAGTTTGATAAAAAGAAATCAAAGCTGAATTTTGAAAAATTTATGTTAAGAATTGGGGTGCTTTTGCAGAGAGAGATAACAATCAGCAAAACTACATTTGAAGGGATCCTCATTATTCCTTGCATTTCAGCAAGGACTAGGAGGCAGATATCTGTTTAAGGTTCAAAAATTCTGTCTGACCTTCCTGCCGACTTGTAACCTTTGGAAGTAATGAACTCCCCGTCACTGTAAATATCCAGGCAGAGGCTGCCTGACCAGCTCTCTAACTGTAGCAGGGTGTGTTTACCATTGGGCAGTTAGAGCAGGCAACTTCTAACATTCTTTCAGTTTTGAATTTGGCATTTTCAGGATGGATAGTTGATAAGAATGTATTACAAAAAGCTTAACAAGAAAGTCCAAGACATCTCAAACCCATTGCCAGGGTTTTCTCTGCCAGACACCATCCTAAGCCTGCCACCAGTGAGGCAGGCCACAAAGCCCAGTCACATAAGAATGAACACACTTTGTCGCTCCTATCTGATTTGGCATCAGTCTCAGCCCTTTTCCCCATGGAATGGTCCACGCCCATGTCTCTGACGATGGAGCTGGTCTCACAGCAGCTCTATGAGCACTGGTCCAGCCCAAGGGATTCCTGCGTGAAGTTTTCCAGGATTCCAGGCTATTCTCAGAGCTGAGTCCCCCTTAGGCTAAGCCCACGGAACTCATCTTAGCTCCAGACTGAGCCGGAAGCCTCAGAGAGAACTCAGAGCTGAGGAAATCCACAGGTTTTACCCAGCACTGCCGAATCATCAGTGAGCCAGTTGAGGGAAGGATCAGCAACAGCAAGACACACCTGAGCTGCCGTCTCATTGTTCCACCTCATCCCTAAACCCTCTGTGTCTGCCTGTCTGTGTCGGTCTCCCTTTTAGGATCAGCCTGGCACCACTTCATGCCCTGCCTCCTTTCTTCTAATCTTGCCTCCCTGGCCTGTTCCATCTACTCCAGATTAACTGAGAAAAGGTTTTAAAACCTAGGAACAACAGACGTGCTAGATACAAAGAATACAGGGCAATGTCTTCCTCAGCCACATCCCTCCTGCCCTCTCCCATTCCCTCAATGTCAATGAGTTTTATAAATATTTTGTCAGACAGACATTGCACTCGCAGTTGTTATCATTATCAGCCATTTCCTTATTATCTGTGGTTTATGATGCATTTGCTCCAGGGACTTTCCCGAGATAAGGCAGGAGCAGATGACTGAGCCACTTGTTGATGTCCACTTGTGTCAAGCCTGTTAAGAATGATTTTTGGGGGGATTTGTTGAATGTGCCAGACTGTCCAGTGAGTGGTGATGATCCCCTGCATCTGCTCTCGAGTTGGCCTCATCCCCTCCTTTGCTCTGTTCTCATTTATCTCTCTTCAGCAGGTGAGCCAGTGATCTGTGCTTCTATGATACATAAAACACTTCTTATTTCATGGTAGAATTTGGGGGCTGCTATGAAAATGGATATGTTTTAAGAGTGAATTGAGTCGGAGGTTTAAACTTAAAGCCCCCTTGATTTAGAATCAGAAATTAATATGATGGAGGGAGGGTATAGCTCAGTGGTAGAGTGCATGTCTAGCATGCATGAGGTCCTGGGTTCAATCCCCAATGCCTCCATTTAAAAACAAATAAATAAACCTAATTATGCCCCCCAAAAAAGAAAAAATAAATTAACATGAGGATGAAGCTACAGAGTGATTATTTGTGTCTTCTGAAACTTCCTTCTGTCTTTCTGCAGGAAATTCTAAGGAGAGAAGTTCGGAATCTACTTTGCTTGGCTGGGCTATTACACTCAGATGCTCCTCCTGGCAGCAGTCGTGAGGGTGACTTGCTTTCTGTGTGGATATTTTAATCAAAATAACTGTACCTGTGGGTAACTTGTCTTTATTCCTTCTTACCGTGCTTACTTAACTTAGAATGACATTCTCCAGGAGCATCCATGTTGCTGCAAATGGCCCTATATTGTCAGTTTATATGGCTGAGTAGTATTCCATTGTATAAATATACCACTTCTTTAGCCAGTCATCCGCTGATGGACATTTAGGCTATATCCATGTCTTGGCTACTGTAAATAGTGCTGCTATGAACATTGGGATGCAGGTGTCATCCTGAAGTAGGGTTCCTTCAGGATACATGCCCAGGAGCAGGATTCATAGGTCATATGGCAAGTCTATTCCTAGACATTTGAGGGAACTCAATACTCTTTTCCACAGTGGCTGCACCAAACTGCATTCCCACCAGAAGTGTAGGAGGTTCCCCTTTCTCCACAGCCTCTCTAGCATTTGTCATTTGTGGATTTTTGAATGATGGCCATTATGACTGGTTTGAGGTGATACCTCATTGTTGTTTTGATTTGCATTTCTCTGATAATTAGTGACATTGAGCATTTTTTCATGTGCCCATTGATCATTTGTATGTCTTCCTTGGTGAATTGCTTGTTTAGGTCTTCTGCCCATTTTTGGTTTAGGTTATTTGGTTGTTTCTTATTAAGTCATTTGAGCTGCTTATATATTCTGGAGATCAAGCCTTTGTCAGTTTCATTTGCAAAAATTTTCTCCCATTCTGTAGGTTGTCTTTTTTTTACATATGGTGTCCTTTGCTGTGCAGAAGCTTGTAAGTTTCTTTAGGTCCCATTTGTTTATTCTTGCTTTTATTTCTATTGCTTGGGTAGACTGCCCTAAGGGAACATTTCTGAGATGTATGTCAGATATTTTGCCTGTATTTTCTTCTAGGAGGTTTATTGTATCTTGTCTTATGTTTATCTTGCTGAAGAGACTGTCTTTATTCCATTGTATATTCTTCCCTCCTTTGTCGAAGATTAGTTGACCAAAAGTTTGTGGGTTCATTTCTGGGCTCTCTATTCTGTTCCATTGGTCTATATGTATGTTTTTGTACCAATACCATGCTGTCTTGATGACTGTAACTCTATAGTATTGTCTGAAGTCTGGGAGAGTTATTCCTCCAGGCTCTTTCTTTTTTTTCTTCAGTAATACCCTGGAATTTCTATGTCTTTGATGGTTCCATATAAATTTTATTGTGATTTGTTCTAGTTCTATGAAATATGTCTTGAGTAATTTTACAGGGATTGCATTAAATCTGTATATTGCCCTGGGCAGTGTGACCATTTTAACAATATTGATTCTTGCAATCCAAGAGCATGGGATACCTTTCCATTTTTTAAAGTCTTCTTCAATTACCTTCACCAATGGTTTATAGTTTTCTGTGTATAATTCTCTCACCTCTGTGGTTAGATTTATTCCTAGAAATTTTATTACTTTGGGTGCTATTTTAAAGTGTTTTATTTCTTTACTTCCTTTTTCTGTTGATTCATCATTAGTGTAAAGAAATGCAACTGATTTTTGAACATTAATCTTGTAACCTGCTACCTTGCTAAATTCTTCGATCAGCTCTAGTAGTTTTGGTGTGGACCTTTTAGGGTTTTCTATATATAGTGTCGTGTCATCTGCATGTAGTGACACTTTTACCTCTTCTTTTCCAATTTAGACCCCTTTTACTTCTCTTACTTGCCTGATTGCTATGGTCAGGACTTCCAAGCCTATGTTGAATAGGAGTGGTGATAGTGGCATCCTTGTCTTGTCCCAGAATTTAGTGAGAAGCTTTTGAGGTTTTCACCATTTAGTGCTATGCTGGCTGTAGGTTTGTCATATATAGCTTTCATGATGTTGAGTTATGTTCCCTCAATACCCACTTTGGTGAGAATTTTTATCATAAATGGGTGTTGAATTTTATCAAAAGCTTTTATGCATCTATTGAGATGATCATGTGGTTTTAGTCCTTTCTCTTGTTGATGTGAAGTATTACATTGATTGATTTGTATATGTTAAACCACCTTTGTGTCCCTGAGATGAACCCCATTTGAGCATGTTGTATAATCTTTTTTATGTGCTGTGGAATTCTATTTGCTAGTATTTTGGTAAGGACTTTTTTGCATCTGTGTTCATCAGTGATATTGGTCTGTAATTCCCTTTATTGGTGGTGTCTTTGCCTGGTTTTGGTATCAGGGTGATTGTGGCTTCATAGAATGAGTTTGGGAATATTCCTTCTTTTCAGTCTTCTGGAAGAGTTTGAGAAGGACTGGTAGGAGTACTTCTTTGTATGTGTGGCAGAATTCCCTGGTGAAGCTGTCCAGTTCTGGATTTTATTTGTAGGGATTCTTTTTTTATTGTTAATTCGATTTCATTCCTAGTGATCGGTTTGTTCAAGTGGTCAGTTTCTTCTTGATTCAGTTTTAGTGGACTGTATGTTTCCAGAAACTTGTCCATCTCCTCTAGGTTATCCCTTTTTTTATGTAGTTTTTCATGATATTCTCATATGATATTCTATATTTCTATGTTATTTGTTGTAATTTCTCCATTTTCCTTTCTTATTTTGCAAATTTGTGCTCTCTCTTTTTTCTTCTTTGTGAGTTTGGCCAGAGGTTCTCGATTTTATTTACTCTTTCAAAAAATTGCTTTTGGTTTGATTGATTATTTTCTCTATTACTTTTAATCTCTCTTTTATTTATTTCCTCCCAGATCTTAATTATTTCCTTCCTTCTGCTGACTTTTGGGTGTTTTTACTCTTCAGTTTCTAGTTCTTTTAACTGGTGGGTTAGATTTTTTTTATGATATTGTTCTTCTTTTTTGAGGAAGGCCTGTATCACTCTAAACTTTCCTCTTAGCACTGCTTTTGCTTTGTCCCATAAGTTTTTTGTGGTTGTTTTCATTTTCATTTGTCTCAAGGTATTCCTTAATTTCAACTTTGATTTCATCATTGACCCATTTTTTTTTAATACCATGTTGTTTAATCTCTATGCTTTCCTTTTTTTTATGCTTTGTTTCTCTGAAGTTGTTTTCTAGTTTCAATGGCATTGTGGTCAGTAAAGATGCTTGAGATAATTTCTATCTTCTTAAAATTTTTGAGGCTTCTTTTGTGACCAAGTACATGATGAATCCTAGAAAATGTTCCACGCACACTTGAAAAGAATGTATATCCTAATTTGGGGGGTTGTAATGCTCTGAAAATATCCACTAAATCTAATTTTTCTAATGTATCATTTCATTTCTCTGTTGCCTTATTTATTTTTTGTGTGGAAGATCTGTCTAGTGATGTTAAAGTGGTGTTAAAACTTCTGACAATGATTGTATTCCCATCAATTTCCCCATTTATCTCTGTTAGTAGTTGTTTTATGTACTTAGGTGCTCATGTTGGATGCATATATATTAATGATTATAATATCCTCATCTTGTTTTGCTCCTTTAATCATTATAAAATGCCTTTATTTATCTTTCTTTATGGCCCTTGTTTTAAAGTCTATTTTGTCTGAAATCAGAACTGCTACACCTGCTTTTTTGGAGTTTCCATTTGCATGGAATATCCTTTTCCGTCCATTCACTCTCAATCTATATGTGTCCTTCTCCCTAAAGTGTGTCTCTTGTATGCAGTTTATTGAAGTTTCTTGCTTTATTATCCAGTCTGCCACTCTGTCTTTTGACTGGAGCATTTAGTCCATTATCATTTAGAGTAATTAATGATAAATGAGTGTTTATTGCTATTTGAACTTATATTTGCAGTTGATTTCATATTTCTTCTTTGTTCCTTTCTTCTTCCTTTTGTGGTATGGTAATTTTCCTTTGTGTTATCTTGGATTGTATTTAGTTTTTGTTACTCACTTGTAAGTTTTTGGCTTGTGGTTACACTTTTTTGTAAGTCTGTTAACCAATTACTGTGACTGTGTGTACTAAACAGATAGTAATGTAATCTCAAACCCATCCTACCGAGAACAAAAAATTTAAGAAAAAAGAAGAAAAAAAAGATACTCTATATTTTCTTGCTTCCCTCTCCCACTCAATGATTTAGATGTCTTCTTTTACAATTTCATGTTTATTCTATTTGTAATTCATGGTAGTATCATCTTTCCAGTTATAAGCTCTCATTTCTGTATCATCCTGCTTCTTTTTTATTTAGAGTGTACCTTACAATATTTCTTTTAGCATGGGTTTAGTGTTGCTAAAGTCTTTTAGTTTTTCTTCTCTGTGAAATTCATTACCTCTCCCTCTGTTCTAAAGGATAGCCTTGCTGCAGAAAGTATCCTAGGCTGCATCTGTTTTTTCATTCAGGACTTTGAATACATATTTCCACTCCCTTCTGGCCTGTAGTGTTTCTGTAGAGAAATCAGCTGAGAGCCATCTCTTGTAACTCACTCTTTGTTTTTCTCTTGCTGCCTTTAGGATCATTTCTTTATCCTTCAGTCTGGCCATCTTGATTTTGTTGTCTTGGTGTGAGTCTCTTTAGGCTCTTCCTGTTTGGGAACCTCTGAGCCTCCTGTACTTGGGTGTCTGATTCTTTCTTTATGTTTGGGAATTTTTCAGTTATGATTTCTTTAAATACCTTCTCCATCCCCTTTGTTCTTTCTTCCCCTTCTGGAACTCTTATGATGCATAGATTGGCATGCTTTATATTATCCCATAGGTTCCTTATATTGTTTTCATTGTGTTTTATTTTTTTCTCTCAACTGTTCTGATTGTGTGCTTTCTGTTGTCCTGTCTTCTAGGTCACTTATTCGTTCCTCTGCATTATCTAGCCTGCGTTGTACTGCCTTTAGGTCAGATCTCATTTCAGCCAATGAATTTACCAATTCTACTTGGCTCTTCTTTATAGCTACTATTTTGTTTTTGACATATTTTATGTCTCTAAACACTATCTCTTTTAATTCCTTCAGTAATTCGATCACTTCTTTTTAGAAATCTTGATCTAATAGGCCATTAATATCTATTTCATTGATCGTTCTTTCAGGGGATTTCTCTTTCTCTTTTAATTGGGAATACTTCCTCTGCTTCTTCAACTGCTCATATCTCTCTGGCACTGTGGCTTAAGGAGTATCAGTTATCTATTGTGGCCCTTAAAGGGGTTTATTTCTTTATCTATCTAAGGCCTATGCTGGAATAAAACTTAAAAACAAGAGAGAGAAATAGAATTTTAAAAGAATGGAGGAAAAGAAGGTTTGAAAACAGTGCATAATCAATAATAGAAGAGCAAGTTGAAGAAGAATAGGAATCGAGTTGAGATGTCTTTTTAAAACCTTAATAAAAAGAAGAAAAAAATCAAAACACAATATTTAAAACCTGTGAATAATCAATAACAGATCAAATCCAAGAGAATTAAAAATGAAATGAAAATTGTAAACATATAGAACTGTTTAAAAAGTAAAGATTAAAAAGCTAATAGAAAATAAAACAGGTATAAAAAGATTTTAAAAACAAAGATGTGTTCTCCTAGAGACTGAACGCTCTTAATGGTTTTATTGAGAGGTCTTTGTGTCTTCGCCCTGTTTCATGAACTCAGCTTGCTCTGTTGGCCCCCTCGTCTGTGCTGCTCACAGTGTCCATTGGCAAGAAGATTGCACCCCTCCAACACTGGGTCAGGTGCTTCTCTCCTTCGCGGTGGGCGGGTGGGTCACTCCCCGTCCGGATGCCACAGTCAGTGCTGTGTCAGTTGCTCCATAGGTGGGCTCAGCTTCAAGAATAACAGGTTTATGGAGATATAATTCACATACCATAAAATGCAGCCTTTGAAAGTGTGCATTAGGGTTTTATGTACATTTCAGGGTTGTGTAGCCATCACCCCCAAAAGGAACCAGTACCCTTTAGTAAGTCAGTCCCTAACCTTCCTTTCCCTTAGCCCTCAACAGCCACCACTCTACTTTCTGCCTCTATGGGTTTGCCAGTTGTAGGCATTTCATATAAGTAGAACCATACAGTATGCTGCCTTTTTTGATTATCGTCTTTCATTTAGTGTGACGTTGTCAAGGCTCATCCATCGTGTAGCATATATCAATACCCAAATTCCTTTTTGTATTCATATAATATGCCATAGTTATAAATACACCACATTGCTTATCCATCCATCAGTTGATGATGAATAATTCTGCTGTAAATGCTCATGGACAAGTTTTTGTGTGAACACATATTTTCACTTCTCTTCAGGATATATCAAAAAATGGAATTGCTGGGATGTATTCTACTTTTAAATTTTTGAGGAATTGCTAATATAGTTTTAAAGTGACTGAAGCATTGTATATTTCCAGAAATAATGTATGAGGAGTCCAGTTTCTCCACATCCTCAACTACACTTTTTATAACTGGGTTTATAGATTCATATTTATATATCATATATCATATATATTTGTCATCCTAGTTGGTATGAAGTGGTATGTCATTGTGATTTTGATTTCTGTTTCCCTAATGCCTACTGATGTTGAACATCTTTTTATGTGCTTAGTTCCCATTCGTATGTCTTCTTTGGAGAAACACCTATTCAAATTCTTTGCCCATTTTAATTATATTTGTCTTTGTATTGTCATGTTTTAAGTCTTCTTTGTCTATTCTGGATAAAAGTCCCTTATCAGGGAAAATTTTGGAAATATTTTCATCCATCCTGTGTATTGTCTTCTTACTTTCTTCATGAAGTCCTTTGAAGCACAGAAGTTTTTAATTTTACTGAAGTCCAGTTTACTTGATTTTTTTCCTTTTGTTGTTTGTGCTTTTGGTGTCATATATTACAAGTATTTGTAATCCAAAGTCCTGAAGATTTTCTCATTGTTCATTTTCTAAATGTTTTATAGTTTCAGGTCTGTGATTTATTTTGAGTTAATTTCCATAAATGGTGTTAAGATAAAAGTTCAGTTTTCTTTCTTTTCAGGTGTATGTACAGGTGTCCCAGCATCATTTTTGTAAAGATTATTTTTCCCCATTGGATTGTCATGGCACCTTTGTCAAAAATTATATGGCTGTGTGTAAGACTTTGTTTATGGTCTCTTAGTTCTTTTCTCTCAATCTATTTTTCTGTCCTTTCTGCAAGTATCACACTGTATGGATCACAGTTTTGTTAGTGAGTTTTGAATTTGGAAACTTCAAAACTTTGTTCTTTTTCAAGATTGTTTTGACTATTTTGGGTATCTTGCATTTCCATATTAGTTTTAGGATCAGCTTGTTCATTTCTGCCAAAAAGCCAGAGCTGCATTGAATGTATAGGTCATTTTGAGGACAATGGCCATCCTAACAATAATAAGGCTTCTGATCCATGAACACAGAAGAGCTTTCCATTTATTTTAGGTCATTTTTAAATTCTATCACTAGTATTTTAGTTTTCAATATACATGTTTCAGATATTTTTCTCAGTATTCCACATATTTTTCTTAATATTACTAATTATTTTATTCTTTTTGATGCTATTGTAAATGAAAAGGTTTCCTTCATTTTATTTTTAGATTATTCACTGCTGTTGAATAGAAATGTAATTAATTTTTATATATTCATTTGTGTCTTACAATTTTGGTCAGACTGGGTTATTAATTCTAAGAGGATTTTTTTTTCTTTTCTCTCTATTTTTACTTTGTGGATTCCTTGTGATTTCAATATATAATATCATGCCATCTGGAATCAAAACAGTTTTATTTCTTTCTTTCTAATCTAGAGGCTTTATTTTCTTTGTCTGATTGATTTGACTAGAACTTCTAGTACAATGTTGATTTTGGGAGGGAATAATTCAGTGCTTCTGCATTATGTATGATCTTTGCTTCAGGTTTTTCATAGATGTTCTCTGTCAAGTTGAGGAAGTTCTCTTCTATTCCTAGTTTTTATCCATTATTCTATTAATATGGTGTATTACATGAATTGACTTTTGTATGTTGTACTGCCTTTGCATACCTGGATACATCCCACTTAATAGTGGTCTATTTTATATGTTACTGTTTTGGATTTGCTTGTATTCTGTTGAGGATTTTTGCATTTATATTCATAAGAGATACTCTTTAGTTTTCTTGTGATGCCTTTGTCTGGTTTTCGTATCAGTGTGATACTAGTCTCATTGAATGAATTGGGAAGTGTGCCCACCTCTTTATTTTCAGACGAATTTGTGAAGCATTTTTTGTTTGTTTTTGTTTTAGTTTTTTCTTTAAGTACTTGATGGAATTCACCAGTAAAGCCATACGGGCCTAGCATTTCTTTGTGTGAATGTTTTGGATTGCTATTTCAGTCACTACTTACTGTAGGATTATTTGAGTTTTCTATTTCTCCTTGAATTAGCTTCAGTCATTTATGTCCTTCTAGGAATTTATCCATTTCATCTAGATTATCTCATTTATTGGCTATATAATTATCCATGGTATTCCCTTATATTCCTTGTTATTTTTGTAAGGGCAGTAGTGACATCCTTCCTTTCATTTCTCATTTTAGTAATTTGAATCTTCTCTCTTTTTTTTCAGTATTAGATAAAATTTGTCAATTTTATTGATCTTTTCAAAGAACCAACTATTCCTTTTGTTGATTATTCTCTGTTGTTCATCTATTGTCTATTCCATTTATTTCTGCCTTTAGTATTTTGATTAGAATGTTTAATTCATTTATATTAATGTAATTTCTTATCAGATTGAAGTTACAACTGCTGTCTACTTTCTATATGTCTTTTTTTCCCATTCCTCTATTACTACACATTTTTGTACATAGTAAGCATTTTCAAGTGTGCCATTTTAATTTGTTTATTTTATCTTTTTCTTCTCCTCCTCCTACTCTTCCTCCTCCTCCTTCTCTTCCATTGCCCTGGAGAGTAAAATTAACATCTTGTTTTAAAGCAATCTAGTTCACATGAATACCAACTTAATTTCAACAGTACACAAAAACTTTGCTTTGGTATCAGTCTTTTCCCTCCCCCTCCTCATGCTGTCATTTTCATACAAATTGCACCTTTATACATTTATAAGCTCATCTACACAGTTTCATAAGTATTGTTTTATGCAGTTGTCCTTTACATCAAATAGAACAAAACATTTACATGTAATGCCCGATTTATACTGTTTTATTTTTTTACTCATGTAGTAGTGCTCTTTATTTTTCAGGCGAGTGTCCTTTCATTTACACCTGCTGGACTATCCTTAGTATTTCTTGTAGGGCAGGCCTGCTAGCAATGGATTCTTTCAGATTTTGTTTTTGTAGGAGTGTCTTAATTTCTCCTTTAATTTTTTTAAAGAATCATTTTGCTGGCTATAAAATACTTGGTGACAGTCTTTTCCTTTTATCTCTTTGATGATACCATCCACTGCCTTCTGGTCTCCATGGTTTTTGATGAGAAATCAACTGTCTTACTGAGGAGCCTTTCTATATGTTGAGCCACTTTTCTCTTTCGGCTGTCAAGATACTTTATTCTTGTCTTTTGACACACTGAATCTGATGTGCCTATTTTAGATGTCTCTAAGTTTATACCACATGGAGTTTGTTGAGCTGCTGGGATGTACAAATTAATATTTTCATCAAATTTGGGAAGTTTTCAGCCATTATTTCTTTATATATTCTTTCTGCCCCTTTTTTTCTCTCCCTCCTTCTGGCGCTCCCATTATGTGTGTATTGGTATTGTTGATGGTGTCCCACCTATCTCTGACACAGTGTTCATTTTTTTTTCATTCATTTTTCTTTCTGTTCCACAGACAGGGAAATCTCAGTAGTTTTAATTTAACTGACTTTTTCTTCAACAAGTTCATATCTACAGAGAAACCACTTATTGAAGTTTTTATTTTAGTCATTATATTTGTATCTCTAGAATTTCTAGTTGGTTTTTATTATAAATTTTATTTATTGTTATTCTCTGTACAATGAGATGAGCACATAATTTAATCCTTTAGGCATGGTTTCTGTTAGTTTTTTGAACATATGTGTAATTGCTTATTTATGTCTTTGTCTAGTAAGTCCAGTGTCTGGGCTACCTCAGGGAGTTTCTGTTGACTACTTTTTCCCCATCTGTTATGACCAAACTTTTCTGTTTCTTTGTACATCTTGTAATTTTCTGTTGAAAGCTGGACATTTAAAATATTACAATGTGGCAGATCTGAAAGCCTGATTTTCCTCATCTCCAGGGTTTATCGTTGCTTTCATTGTCATTGCTGCTGCTGCTATTTATTTAGTTACTTTCCTGAACAAATTCTGTAAAGTCTGTTTTCTTTATCATGCATGACCATGAGATCAGTGTGTGTGAAGAAAGCCTAGTTGTCATCACTGTAGTAATGATTTGACAGTGATTTCTTTCAATGCCTGGAGACAATCGTTTGAGCTGTTGCCAGGTGGCTGTGTGTCCACGTGCTGAGGGATGCCCTCAGCACCGGCATGCAGTCAGCAGCTCTTCCGTATCCTTTAGTTCTTGCTTATGCAGAACCTCAAGTTCAGCCAGAGTTGAAGGCTTAGGATTTTCTCAGATCTTTCCTTGCCATGTGCCACACATGTATATTGCCTTCTACAATTCTCAGAATTTTTTGGAGCTTTTTAACCCTACCTTCACCCCCAGAACGTCTCATTAATCAATTTTGCCTTCTAAGTTTCCTAGTCAGCACGTAGTTATTTAGCCTCTACTGGTCCCACTGCCTCAGGCAGTTGTAATGTTAGATACTCACTGCTGATTGTTTCCCACACACACTCTGGGGACAGGCTGTTTGCACAGCATGAGTTTGTGACAGGTCACATAGTGACAGCTCTCTGGGGGCGGATTTTTTGGGTAACTTTAAATCACTTCTGCCCCTACCTTGATTGTGAGACTATTGCTTATAAAGGCCACCATTTAGGTGAGGATACAGGGATGGGGTAGATCAAGTTACAATGCCTCAAAACTCACTATCTTTATGGAGATTTAGCTGGTTTTTTTTTCTCAAATAAAGACTCCCCGAATTGCTGGAAGTGTTGGTTTAATTTCCAGAGTTCTACAGAGGTTAATTTTGACAAATTTTACAAAGCCATTGTCATTGCTTCATAGAGGAGTAAGTTTTCCAAGATGTTTACTCAGATAGTCTAGAAGTGTATCCCATTTGCATTTGTGTTTAACTGAGTTACTTGCAAGACTAACTAATTCTACAGCTCCAGCCCCATTCACATAAGAGTCCACCTGCATGGATTCTCCTACAGCAGTGTACAACCTGTTGTCAGATTGTTGTTTTTCTTATTAAAGTGTAGGGGTTTTTAAAAATATGCTCATGAATAGCCTTTTGTCATTGTTACACGTTAAAAACTTCCACTAGTCTGTAGCTATTTTTTCCCCTCACTTATCGTTGCTTTAATGAAGTTCTCACTTTTAAGGATTTTCAGTAAAGCAGTTTGTGGATGCTGATCACACGGGTGAGGCATTTAACTACTGTCTAAACCTCAGTCTTTGCTCTGATTCACTGTCTGGAACATCTGAACACATCTACTGAACCCCATATACCAATGGATGCTGACAGACCTAATTAAAAAAATGCTTTTTAAGTAAAGCAAAAAATATTAACTTTGACACTGGAAACGACAAATCTCAAATTTCCTAGCTGATCTTGCTTTCTGTGATCATGAGCTACATCATGTTTTTAGAGCCGACAGGCATATTGAACTACTGATTTTATTTCATCGGATTTTAGAATGCAGAACACATTTCAGGCCCACTTATAGTACCATATGTGTATCTTAAATGATATGTACATATGATGATGTCTTTATTATAAGTACCTTATTTTATTTTAAGTACCTACTGCTGTGCATCTCATTAAGGAAAGCTTGAAACTGCAGTACTGAAATTTTTCATACCACCATCATCCCATAGCATCTCTTTTCCACTTATATGTTGTGTGGCAGAATATTTTTCTGCTCCCTAGAAATGATCAATGTTGAAGGGGAAAAAAAACCCCTCCTCAAATAAATATACTCCAAATCACACACTTATCTGAACGATGGCCACCATTTTAGTCCATAGTCCACACCAATCCATCTAATCATACTGACTCAGAATACTCAACATAGACAATCCACCCCTGAATTCAGGGTCCTCAACACACGTTCTATCCCCTCCCCATTCCTTGTTGACTCTGACCTACTTTTGTCCAACGTGTCCTGCCAGTCTCTTTGCTACTTGACTGCACTTTTTAATTTTTACCTTTGAGTTCCAGGCTGCGCCTAGTGATTTCCAGAGAAACGCCAGACACTTGGCTCATCAGGAGGGGCGGTGAGGATTTCAGAAAGCTGTTAAACTAACTCACTTTCAGATAGTGAGTGGCTGTTGTGCGCATTCCTTCTAGATCTCTGCCATGCCGGCTGCATCCACCCCAGCAAAATAACGTAGCTCCTCCAACCACCTCTGCCTCCATTCATCTGGGTTTCTGCTTTCAGTGACACTCAGATGCTGCTGATGGGCAATATATATATATATATTTTTTAATTGAAGTATAGTCAGTTACAATGTGTCAATTTCTGATGTACAGCGCAATGTTCCAGTCCTTCATATTCACATATATATGTATGAATTCCTTTTCATATTTTTTTACTAAAGTTTATTACAAGATATTAAATATTGTTCCCTGTGCTATACAGAAGAAATTTAGTTTTTTAGCTATTTTTATATATAGTAGTTAATATTTGCAAATCTCAGTCTCTGATGGGCATTTTTAAAGCCACATCTGGAACCCTTGTTGCAGAAGTGTCTGAGAAATATATTTTCGACCTCATAGACTTTTGGTTAGGAAGTTGGAATAAAGGCTGACCTGGCTCACCTAACTTGTCTGCCTTTGTGAGTAAAGAGGTCTGGAGTTTCAAGTCCCAATGAAATGTCCTGGCCCTTCAGTAGCAAACTCTTAAAGCAACCAAAATGCTCCCGTCTACCAGAGCATGACTTGTCCTTAGACACTGCTGGACATAACCACCGATGTTGTCTAAGGCATCGTCTTCATCTGGTGCACACTTTCTTTAGATGTGTAATATCCTGATTAACAGGACAAGCTAGTTTGGATTCCCAAGGCCACAGGCAGCCTTCTGCCTGACTTTGGAGTATATATAGTCCTCTCTCAGATCAGCTAGAGCTGTCTGGTGTGTGCTTTCCCAGAGAATGTGGGTGCAGTGCTCCCCACCAGAGTCCTACCAGTTGTTTTATTGCAGGAAGAGAGAGAGTAAAAGAGACAGAACAGGAAGTTCTTGTCCAGCCTCAAACACAGTCACCCCCGTCCAGGGCTCTTGCTCTGGGACACACAGCAGTGCAGGTCAGCAGCGATGTGGCCCCGGTGTACTCCAAAACATGGTGTGGTTTTACTGGGCTATCTGTGTCTTTCATGGGCCCTGCAAAGTTCTCGGCTTTGTGAAATGGGGAACTAAGGAACTCCCACCCATGGCTGTAACTCCCAGGGTTTGCACCCTTACGGGTTTTGAGGATTTGCTGGCAACTCATTCTTTTTCACTGGGTCATTTCTCGGTTACACCTGCAATCCTGTGACTTCCTTATCAGAACTGCTCCTTACGTTCGGGATTTAGTGAAAGATGCCATTTTAGCCTGTAAGTTCATGTTCAGGGAGGAGGAGGAAGAAGCATAGATCAGAATTGCTGTTTTGCTTTTTTTTATTATTGTTTTCATAAGCCGTCTCCTGTTGTCGAATGGACACTGAGCAAATGAATGACTGTTACACTCCCATTTGAAAGATGAGAAAAACGACACTCAGGGAGAGGAGGCAAACTTCCTGAGTTTCCAAAGACCAAAAGGGATGAGCACAGAATAAGATCCCTGCAAATTTCTTGTCTGTCATTCGCCTTTAGGTCAATGACAGAGTGCCGTGTGTAGTAGTAAAGTTGTAACGTGCTTACAAAAGGGTGCAGATGTTCTTGTTTTGTTTATAAAATCACAGTGTTTTGTCTGAGACTCTGAAAAAGAGAAACGGGTTAGTAAATGTTGGTTTCTCATCCTTGGTCCTTCCTCCCCTTCACAGATATGTACCCTTCCATCTGTAGCAGGAATAAGACAGCCCCAGCCTTGCCGTCTCATGAGATCAGTACTCATTCATTTCATTCCTGCCCACCAGTAGGTGATAAAGCACAGCGAGATTTTCATGTCCTGCTTCACTGATTCTTGTGAAATTAAGTGTTTGAAAAGGGAAGCTGCTTTTTTTTATATAAAGTGCAGTAATTTTCCTAGCAGAGAAGGAAATTGAGGATTTTCTTCATTGAAAATCAATAGAGATTTCAAGAGCATCTGTATTTCTGATGCATAGATTAAAATGACAAAATCTAGAGGGATTACCGAAACACAAGGAAGATACCAAAAGTGTCTTTAAAGAGCTTTTCTAAGACTGGGCTTTTAAAGAGACTGTTAGTTGACAGAGACCCTCTTCTCATCCATAGTCCCTCTCCTTAGGTTGGAAAGGGCCAGCGCTTCCCATGTTTGCAGTTCTGGTGCTTCAAGTGAGTTGTAGGGTAGGGCGGTGCACGTGGTGCTCCCTTCAGTTTGTCCATCCTAAGTAACCCCTGGCAGTCAGAGGGCGAGTGTTTTGCAACAACGTGAACCATTCACCATGCTCTCCGTGGTGTGTACTCATCTCAGCTCATCCAGGCTCAGGTGATGGCAGAGCAGAGAGTGGTGGCAAGAGGTCAGCCATGAGTAGCAGGAAGCAACTGGAGTCAGCTGGGGCCCAAGTGGCTAGGAGTTCCAGGTTGAATTCCCAGGACTTCCCACAGCTCATTCATTCAGCTAATACTTCTCCAGCACCTGTCATGTGCTGGTGCTTCATTGTGAACAGAACCAAATCCCTGTCCTCATGAAGATGACGTTCTAGTGGACATAAGAAATGATAAACGCAGAAGCAGATCCAGGTCAGGACACATGAGTGCTGTCTACTTTGGAGTGCACAAGGTGAGATCCTTTGGGAAGGAATGTATGATACAGGAAAATGTGGGGGAGAGGATGGCCGTATCCCAGGTCTTATTTGGGTCCCTGAGATGCACCTCGTGATGTGTGGGTCCTTGGTTTGCACAGGAACGAATCCAAGAGAGAGCCACAATTCAGTAAATGTAGATTTATTCAGAGAGATATATACTCCACAGACAGAGTGGGCTGTTTCAGAAGGCAACAGAAAGGCCATGAGGCGTGAGGGTTGGGTGCTCCAGTTTAAAGAAAAGTAGATACACACTCCACAGACATAGTGTGGGCTGTCTCCCTCAGCAGAGAGAGCAGCCACGAGGTGTGGTTGTTAGTTTTTATGCACTCAGTATCTTCATATGCTAATAAGTGGGAGGAATATTCCAACCGCTTTGGGGAAGGTGTTGCGATTACCAGAAATTGGGCCACCACTCACCCTTTGACCTTTCATGGTCAGCCTTGAACCTGTCCTGGCACCTGTAGGAGTGCCATTTAGCATCCTGCTGTATTTCAGTGAGTGTGTATTGAAGCTCAAGTTCTACTGGGAGTTGACTTTTCCACCGTCTTGGTGCTAATGGCTGTGCCATTCTTTTAATGGCTGTGCCCTGCCCCCTTCCCTCCTGTCTCATGAAGGAGCTCTGGACTGATTGCACAATTGCAGAGCAGGGGACAGAGTGGAAAGAACTTTATAAGTGGAAGGTGGAAGGCAGTGTTGGTAGTAGAATTCTCAAGTCAATTATAAAGTAAGGGTCTTCTGTTTGCTGGGATTACCTGGTGTCACATTAGGGAGCTGTGAGCCTTGGGGACTTCAGTGAGTGGGTGGCTCACTGTATATACTGTGTTGCTTCTTAGGCGGCTCGAGAACAGTTGGCTTATATGTGACCCATTCACTCAAGCAGGGGTCTTTTTGGGGATTTTCTGCACTTGAGGCTAACATGGGTCACATGGGGGGGCAGGACCGGCCAGTCACAGCTTGGTCCACAGTCACCTAGTGCCCTCGTGGCTTTCATCCCATGGATGTGTCACCTCCCTCTCAATGGGGACAAGGTCAAAAGTGGTGGGGCAGCTTCTCAGTGGCGAAGGCATTGCTCTCCAGACCCAACACTCAACAGCATGGACCCCTGGTTTTGGCTACAGTCTTAGCTAGATGAGGCTGTTGAGTAGCTGAGCTCATGAGACGTGGGTGCCATGCTTCCACTCTCACCAAGAGCTCTACTTTTGAAGATTCTGATCAGACAGCCACAAATACTCCCTAGCCCATAAACAAGGAACAGTCCCTTTCACTCGGGGAAGGGCACACAGAAGGAGAACGGATCATCCCGAGAGCAGGAGAGGCCAAATCAGTCCTGCCCTCAGGGGTCTGAGAGACGAGCCAGCTCAGTTCCTCTTACTAGTGGTTTACTTGGAGGATCTGGGGTATTTTGGTGACCTGCAAGTGTCAGGAAATAGTACACGAGTGCTTTGTAGAATTTCTGGTCCGGTGTTAACTCACCCCATTGTAGCTGTCGTGCAAGGAAACAAAACTTGGTGGACAACAGGCCATGGCCTCTGCTCCCTGGTGGAGCCAGGAGATTACAATGTTAAGAACGACTGCAGGGGCATCATTTCTATGTTGAGAGGCCAGATGGCCTTACATATCTCTCATGCTGGATGCCTAAGTTGCAAAGGGAAACTGGATTTCATCCAGCTCTCCAGCCAAGGAGGAGACCACAAGTGGCCTCCCCCACCAACTGTGAGCTCTTTGCCTCCACTGACAGCAGCATGTATAGCAAAAAGCTGGGCTGCCACCTGCGTTTCCGTGTAAACATCCGAGTAGCCACAACAATGGCCTCGTGAGCGATGGTGTGCCCAAGGAAGCGCTATGTGGGGCAGAGGGAGGAGTGCCGGGGTCAGACACCGGGAGGGCAGGCAGGCAGTGAGGACATCTGTGCAGCGCAGATGCCATGGAACTGAGCCAAAGGGAGGCTGGTTTTGGAGCAGGGAGCCTGGGCAGTGCCATGTTGTTCGTAAGAAGATCCTGGGCTCTGGATCCAAGAAGTCATTGGCTTGATTCCTGACCTCAACCCTCATCTTGGGCAAATGTTTGAAGCTTTCTGTGCCTCTGTTTCTTGGTGTCCCAGTTGGGGACAATAGTAGCAATTACTTCTGAGAGTCAGGAGCGCCTTTATAGATGTCATTTCATTACGCTCACATCAGCCCACAAGCACGGTGCTTGGTCCCCCGTTTTACACGTGGCAGACGAGTAACTTTTAATCAGTAATCACGCAGCTAATAATGGTCATAATCAGCATTTGAATTTGATCCCTGTGTCCAGATAATTTCTATTCTCACTCAGTATTACTGGAAAACTAGTAAAGTCAGAACAAACACTGCTGGGAAGTGGGTGCTTGAAACATGTTTGTCATCTTTGCCATTGGGGAGTGTTGAGTTCACATTCCTCACAGCACTTCTGAGGCTCCCTGCGTCTCTGGCTGCCCCTGGTGGGGTCTACAGGGCTCTGGGCAGCTTCTCCTTGTTCTCTAACCCCAAGGCTCTCTGCTCTCTGCAGGTTGATTCTCAACCCTGACTGCTCGGTAGAGCTAGTGTCTAAAAACAAAAAAATGTGGGGAGGGTACGGCTCAGTGGTAGAGCACGTGCTTAGCATGCAAGAGGTCCTGGGTTCAATTCCCAGTACCTCCATTAAAACAAATAATGCTCAATACTCCCCACAAAAAGAAAAGAAGTATTTAAAAAATAATAAACAGTACAAAGGCCCCACTCCAGGCTGTGGTGCACTATTTTTTAAAGGCTCCCAAATGCATCCCATATGCAGGAGGGTGAGAGCTATCCCTATACACTTCTTGTGAGCTTGTCCACTCACACCCATTAGCCTCTTGAAACAGTAAAACTACTTGGCTCAGCCTAGAACTTTCTCCCGATTTCTAGAGTTTTATTTTCCTACTGCACATCTCTCCTGGAGCCCACAGGAACTCAGCCAGAACTGAATCAGTTGTCTCCTCTCATGACTTGCCCCTCTTCCTGCCCTTCTTTTTTTTTAACATTTTTTATTCATTTATAATCATTTTACAATGTTGTGTCAAATTCCAGTGTTCAGCACAATTTTTCAGTCATTCATGGACATATACACACTCATTGGCACAATTTTTCTCTGTGATTTATCATAACATTTTGTGTATATTTCCCTGTGCTATACAGTGTAATGTCGTTTATCTAGTCTACAATTTTGAAATCCCAGTCTATCCCTTTCCACCGTCTAACCCCCTGGTAAACACAAGTCTGTATTCTCTGTCCATGAGTCTATTTCTGTCCTGTATTTATGCTTTGTTTTTGTTTGTTTGTTTGTTTTTGTTTTTTAGATTCCACATAATAGCGATCTCATATGGTATTTTTCTTTCTCTTTCTGGCTTACTTCACTTAGAATGACATTCTCCAGGAGCATCCATGTTGCTGCAAATGACATTATGTTGTCGGTTTTTATGGCTGAGTAGTATTCCATTGTATAAATATACCACATCTTCTTTATCCAGTCACCTGTTGATGGACATTTAGGCTGTTTCCATGTTTTGGCTATTGTAAATAGTGCTGCTATGAACATTGGAGTGCAGGTGTCATCCTGAAGTAGATTTCCTTCTGGATTCAAGCCCAGGAGCGGAATTCCTGGGTCATATGGTAAGTCTATTCCTAGTCTTTTGAGGAATCTCCACACTGTTTTCCACAGTGGCTGCACCAAACTGCATTCCCACCAGCAGTGTAGGAGGGTCCCCCTTTCTCCACAGCCTCTCCAGCATTTGTCATTTGTGGATTTTTGAATGACGGCCATTCTGACTGGTGTGAGGTGATACCTCATTGTAGTTTTGATTTGCATTTCTCTGATGATTAGTGATATTGAGCATTTTTTCATGTGCTTTTTGATCATTTGAATGTCTTCCTTGGAGAATTGCTTGTTTAGGTCTTCTGCCCATTTTTGGATTGGGTTGTTTATTTTTCTCTTATTGAGTTGTATGAGCTGCTTATATATTTTGGAGATCAAGCCTTTGTCGGTTTCACTTGCAAAAATTTTCTCCCATTCCGTAGGTTTTCTTCTTGTTTTATTTCTGGTTTCCTTTGCTCTGAAGAAGCTTGTAAGTTTCATTAGGTCCCATTTGTTTATTCTTGCTTTTATTTCTTCTAGGAGAAAATTTTTGAAATGTATGTCAGATAATGTTTTGCCTATGTTTTCCTCTAGGAGGTTCTTGCCCTTCTTATTTCAGGGAATGGCACTATAATTTAGACACTGCCAAAGCCAGAAAGCTGGCCGGCATCTTTGACCTCTTCCTGCCCTTCCATCACACCTGTGGCCAATCCGTCCACCTGCTGAAATGTTTTCTTCTCTCTCCTCCTGGCAGGGCCTCAGCAGGCCTTCACATGAACCTGCCAATAGTCCTCCCTGCCTCTATCTTGTCTCTTTCTAGATCACTTTGCATGTCTCCTCTACCTTGGAGGCACACAGAGTCCTTTGTGATGTGCCCCTGTGATCTCTCCACCTGGTTGCCTCACCTGCCTCCCACACCCTGTGCTCGCTTCTAGACTATTTGCAGTTCCTGGAAGGGACCTGGCTCTCTTTGGCCTCCCTCCTTTGCATGTGCAGCTCCCCAGGGAGAAATGGCCTTAACATTATAAGTTCACCTGATCACTTCTAGGGCATCTCAGAGCTCACCACAGTGGTTCTCTCCTCTGGGAGAGCCTTGGCTACAGTTCCGGCTCCCTGCCCCGAGCACCCTCTGCTGACTGTTATCCAAGCCCTCTTAACACGCCTCCTCAGCCATCATTTCACAATGAGTCCTGTGCACCTAGGAGCTCCCGGAAGCAGGGACTGTGTCTTTTTCCTCTTTATTCTCAGAGCATTGTAGAGACTCAGGTACAATGGTGGAGGACACAGTGGTTATTCTGCAATTTCTCTAGAGTTGGGGCCTAGGGGTAACAGTCTGGTGGGAAGAAGGGCTTAGGGGATTCACCCTGAAGCCACATTTTCAATTAACATTTCATGTTGTTTTTGTCTACTATTTAAAGTTACGAGTCTTAAAACACAATGACGATTTCTAAAAATTACATTACCGATGATTGAGAAAAATGGCAGTTTTCCATATTTAAGAATATTATTTTAAGTTTGTGTGACTGGGGTGGTGGAAAATAGAAATGCAGGGGCTACTAAAGCATTCTCATCCCCTTCCCCACCCTCAGGTCCTTTGGACAGAAGAGACAGAGGGATGTGAGGAGAAGGCTTGGATGGTGAACCGTGCAGTGCTTTTAAATTGTGACAGTTACTTGTGCTATTTTTTTACTTTTTTTTTAATGGAGGTAATGGGGCTTGAACCCAGGACCTTGTACATGCTTAGCACGTGCTCTATCACTGAGCTATACCCACCCTTCCCCCCGATATTTGTGTTTTTAGTGGGCATAATGTGCTGGTAGCAGGTACTTTAGCATCAGACACAGTCACCTGCCTCTGACCATCACGTTAATAACTTTCCCTTGAGCTAGAGAGCTAGTCTGTTTCCAAACGTTCAATAAATTATCTACATTTTCTTTTTTCTTAAACAAAAGGTATTAACTCATTTTTTTCTTTAGTATCGCCTATAAATAAAATGTGATTTTATTAACCATTTACCAAAGTGTTAAGTGTAATAAATATTAAGTACAGATTTCTGAAGCATCAGGCATCACTGAAGATCCACATTCTGCTGTTCTGTCTCTCTGTTAGTCACCTTACTTTTGGAGTTCTGGAAGCGGTGCCAGGCAGAACTTGAGTACAAATGGGAGACGGTTGAGCAGGAAGAACAAGTCTGGCCAGAATAGGAGGCGAGGTGTCCCCACGTGGAGATAGATGAGATTACCCAGGAAAAGCGGGCGCTGTTTAGATGCACTTTATTCTGTTTACTTCTGGACTTGTCAGCCTTGGCTGCGTGTTGGAATCACCAGGGGACCTTAAAAAATGTTGGTGCCTGGGTTCCATCACTGCAAACTCTGATTGTACTTAGTGGCCTGGGGGCGCATTCTGGCATAGGGAAGTTTTTAAAGCTCCTCTGGTTATTCTAATGTGCAGCCAAGTTGAAGGAGCACTGCCTGGAATGGTGGACACAGAAGAGAAGTGAGGTTCTTCCTTCATAATAACAGTAAAAAGGGGGAAAAGAAAAAGACTGGTATAAGTGTATATGAAAAGAGGCATTGATTTGTATCCTTTCATGACACCAATAAAAAATGCAAAATATAAATTAGCTGCAATGACATAGATGTAGAAGGAAAGAGAAATTGGTTTTTATAGTTGACTCCCATTTTTTTAAATGCGCCTTCATTATTGTGGCCTCCTTTTCATCATAGACTAGGTGCCCCTTTGTCTTGAACTAAGTCCCGGTCACTGCTCCCCCTTCCTACTGGGATGTGCACAAAGCAGCATGGCTCTCATCCTAAAGTCAGAGAAAGGGTAGAAGAAGCAGGGAAACATTTGTTGAGGTGCCATCAGTGTTTGAGCAGTGTTTGAGCTAGTCATTTTACATAACTGGAAATGTAAATTTATTGCTGCCACTCCTGCTGCAAAATTAAAAAAATAAAACTGTATATCTTTGTATCAACATTCCAGAGCTATGAAAAGATGATTTTTGAGTCATTTGTATTATTGCTTCTTTCCATCAGCTGAGATAATTTAGAGCTGATGGTGCTTGCAGTCAGCAGCAGCAGGACAGTAGGTTGTGAGAATGAATAACTCTTGGGAAAAAAATGATTTTACTAGGAGTATCTGAAAATGTCTCCAAATATAGATTTAATAAATTGAATCACAGATCTACAGAATGTTGGCACTGAAAAGATATGGAGGGAGCAGGTCAAACTCCTCTTTTTATAAATGGAAAAAAATGAGGTTCAGCTACCAATAGAAAGTGACATTTGTCTTTTACAATGTAATAAGCTTCTAATAATCCCCATTATAAATAGTTCCCATTGTTTACAACTGAAGATGGGGGTAAAAGCATATGTTGGTGAAAGACTGTACATTCAGAGATGAAAGCTGAATCTTAGACAAAATTAGATGTTCATAATGCTTTTGAGTCCTGAAAAACAAAAACTTATCATATTGGCAGCATACAAAAAATACTGAAGAGAAGTTTTTTGGTCATTTAAACTGCCAAGTTTAAATTTAATTTTGCAAGCTAATAAGTTTAAATTTTCATTGGGACATGCTTGTTGAAAAATTGAAGATGAAGACTCATTTAACTTTATCATTCTTCCTTATTTAAAAAATTGCCTTATTTTTTTTTAGTTTTTTATTTGAAGTATTTTACTTTACTTGAGAAAGCATGCTCCATTGTTTAGAGAGGCCAGCGTTGTGGTAGTGAGATCTTGCAAATGAAGTTGCCTAAATTCATATTTGAACACAGCAGCTTGCTTCCTGAGTGATCTTGGACAACTTAACTTCTCTGTGCCATAGTTTCCTATAAAATAAGAATAAGAGAGTTGCTTCTTCATGACAGTGGTAAGGACGGGTCGAAGTAATGTATAGAATCTACTTGGAAGGCTTCCTGGCACAGAGGAAGGGCCATGTACTTAGTTACAGCTATTATTATACTATATCTGGTTTTATAATCCAGTTAAATCTTGATTCTTGCTGATTTCATCTCTTAAAAAATTCTAAATATAAACTCTAAAATGGAAACTCTTAAACTTCATAGTTGTAGCTAATTAACACATAAATCTCAACCAAGAAACACACAGTGGACACCAGTTAGCTGCAGACAACTGTGATTCTTTCTGTCCTGCACAGACCCTAAGCTGTCACTACCTTCACTTCTGAAATCAAAGGCAAGCTAAGGAATAGAGCTTTAAATCTTGGCCTCATCAGGTGCTCAGACCATGGCAGGGAAACAGTTTACTGTTCACATGTGCATTTTCAAAAAATAGTATTAAAACGAACACTGTACATATTTTGTTGTGTGTTTGACATCGTTAACAGAAAAGAAAAGGAAAAAAAACAGGAAAAAACCCATGCATTTACAAACAAGGAGGCTATGTCTGAAATTTTTTTTTTATATTATGTTTAGGATTTACTGACCAGTTAGGAGAAATATCATTTCATTGGTGTAATCCCTTGATTGACTAAACTTGTTTTTTTAATTAGGAAGAAGAGCGTGTTCCCTTTACCACCTGGGGAAAGTGTATACATATAACCCTTTGCGCAAGTGCTCTTTTTCTGGGTAAGAACCTGCCACAGACTTTTAAAATCTAATGTGAAATGCTGAGAAAACTGAAAGTCAAGCTGGGAACTATGTAGTCTCATAGAGGAAACTTTTTCCAGAGAACATCTGAGCCAATGCAGGGCGCCGCTCTGGAGGTTCCACAGTCTCTTCTGCTCACAGTGCTTCCCCCAATTCTTTTCACCTCATTTGTTCAAATCAGATCAGTGGTTTAGGATTCTCCAGGGTCTGATTAAGAGACCAGATGGAGGCATTAAATTTCTAAAATTTTCCAAGTGTAACAACCTAGGTAAAATGTCTAAGAATAGCCTAACAAAAGGATAGTAGGAACTATCAAAAAATAAAAGTAAAAACTACTGAAAGATATAAAAGGTGCTTTAATCACATGATTCTAGATTAAAAGATCATATTTCCAAAATATCAGAAGTTATAAAATTGATTTGGGTTTATTGTGAATAAAATCATATTAGTAATATAAAAATTAATAAGATAATGAGAGTTTTACTAGTTCAAGAATAGCCAGATTATAAAATAAGGCAGGAAGTCCAGATATGGGCTCTGATATCAATAATAATTTAATATAAGAGATGGAAGGCATTACAAATCAGGGAGATAAATAAAGGTTATTCAGTGAATGAAACACTTGTTAGCTACTTGGGGGAAAAGAAAAGATTGAAATCATACAGTGAACCATATATTGTGATAAATTCCAGAAACATTTAAAAAGTAACACAATTAGAAAAAAAACTACAAATAAATATGGATGAGTATACAACCTCTAGATGGACAGTAAGTATCAGAGGAAATTATACAAAGATTTCCATGCATCAGAGCATCCTAATTTTAAACAAAACACCAGAGAATGTTATTTGCTTACAAATCCGACAAGGGGCTAATTCCTTCAATACATAGAGAGTTCAGATCACTTCAAAGGTAACATCAAAATATCTCAGAAGCGTAGAAGGCAGAGAAGATGAACACACATTCGCAAAAGAAAAAATAGATGTCACACTTCAATGGTAATTCACTCAGTGCACATCAAAATGAAATAGTTTTCCACTTCTCAAGTGACACAACTCTGTTTATGAGGGTGAATTGCCAGTGATCACCAATCCCATGCCTAGGTTACTGGATAATTTTTGTGAAGTATGGTTGATTTACAATGCTGTGTTTATTTCTGGTGTACTCCTCAAGCCTTCTTAGAAAGCAGTCTGGCAGTTGATATCAAGAGTCAAAAATATTCATATGTTTTAATCCACTAATTCAGCTTTGAAAAACTTTTAATCAGGAATTATTTCAAAATGGCAGGGAAAAGTCAGTATGGATGCAAGTCACAGACATACTTTTATATGTGTATATATATATATAAAATCTCAGCCAAAATATTCTTCCAACTCTTCACAAAGTAGAATAGTATGCAGTCATGAAAAAGTGTGTCCATGAAAATATTTTATGACATGTCAAAGTGTTGCGCTTATGATAGATTGGAGAATTAAATTAATATATAAAATGATTTGTAATATACAAACAATGCACCATTCTGAAGGAATTATGTCTATAGGTTGAAGCATTATTCTTATTTTATTTTTTATTCATTTTCAGAGTTGGAGTCTTTTGATTGTAGGTGACAAAATCAATCTCCAATGTGTTTAAACAACAACCAAGAAATGGGGATCCATGGGATTTATTGGTTCCTGTAAATGAAAACCTCAGGTCTGAGGTCTGGCTTCAGTCAAGGAGAGATACTCTAGCCCAGATGATGTCAAGGGCTGCTTTTGTCCTGTCTTCATTCTGTGTCCAAAGATGTCTCAGCATGATGCTTCTAGGCACGCAGCATCCCAGATCATCCATCCAAACCAAGACAGGTCTCTTTTGGCAGCTTCCTCTCTTGATAGAAGAAGCTTATGTTTCACATGGGCAGCAGCATGTATCTCCTCACATAATAGTGGCTCTTCCTGGGTTATTTGCCAATTCTCCAATCATGTGCAAGGCCAATACAATGAGGGGTATTATTTGTCTTAAACCAACTGAGATCTACTTCTGGTGCTTCAGAAAGAGTGGGTCAATCGAGGTTAAATCACAGGACTAAAAACAAAAGGGAGGTTATTTATCCTAAAGCAAGTTCTGGGTCCTCTTCTAAGACTGGGGACAGATCCAGGACAGCAGTTCTGTCCACTACTGAGTACTTTCAAATTTTCTTTAATGAGCAAATGTTAAATTTATGATCAGAAAAGATGATAAATAAGAAGAAACTTGAGGAAGGAGAACGGAAAGCTTTCCTGTTTCTTAAGAAATAGTGAACCCATTAAGTGCTTGGAAGAAAAATGGAAATGTGTCAAGTTTGTAAAAGTTCTGAAATGAATTAGAATTGATTTTACAGACCATGTAGGAGACAGTGCTATACAGTTAGTGTGTCTTTGGGCTCTTTGAGTATTTCAGTACTTTCACTTAATAGTTGCTTCATTTGGGGCAAATTGCAACATCTCCATGTGGCTCTATTTCCACATCTGTAAAAGAGATATAATATTACCTTCCCCACAGGGTGATTGTGAGGATTTTGAAAAATAGATGTGTGCTGAAGCAATAGTAAGTATTTACGCATTCTTAACTATTATGTTTACTTAATACATAATTAAAAAATTACTATGCAGACTTTTAAAAAATGCATACTATTTAAATGGCCTATATGAGCTGTACAAGAGAGGAAGGCTTAATATACCTTCTATAATACATTTTTCTCAGCCTTAACTAATTTTCACATTTAATCACAAACACACCAAAAAGTTATTCCTTTCACAAGCATGAAGACTTAACTGTGAAGAAAAGGATGATGAAAGAGAGTAGAGGAGAAAATAAAATGCTTTCTCTACAAACTGATGGCTTAAAAACTAAGAAAAAACACCTTTTTAAGACTTTGGTCACCATATTCATAGCTTATACTTAGGTAGAGTTTTTCACATGCCTGCGGTTAATGTTCCA
Organism: Vicugna pacos; assembly: GCF_048564905.1. Classification (NCBI taxonomy): domain Eukaryota; kingdom Metazoa; phylum Chordata; class Mammalia; order Artiodactyla; family Camelidae; genus Vicugna; species Vicugna pacos. Next base: position 73,375,529 of record NW_027328740.1, on the reverse strand, counting down.
ATTGTTTTCACAATTAGTAAATAATTGACTCATCACAATAGTCCTATAAATTGCTATTATTATCTCCCCATTATATGGGTGAGGAGATTGAAGCCCCTAGAGGTTAAGAAATTTGCACAAGGCCCCACAGCTAGCATCAGAGCTGGGATCCAGATGCAGGAGTGTGGCTCCAGGAGGGGCTTGTAAACACTCCCTCTGCTCTCCCATGCAGGTGCAAGCCAGCCGCCTGCTATTACTGTAAATAACATGATGTGGTTCACTTAGTCCTGAAATTCACATTCTTTGTAGCTTTCTCTCTGGGGCACCCATCAGGAGCAGCCAGGGACACTGAGTACATGCTTCTGGACTATGACCAAGAAGGTAGATGGAAGGAAAACTGTTTAAAAATGGGATCTTTAATGTTCATTCTTCAGTGGCCAGAAAAAAAACCTGCCTAGTGAGGAACTGAAACCCTATTAGCCACGTGCAAATTTTGCTTCAGACACCCCCGCTGCCCTTGGGTCCACACAGTCAAAACTACTGTGGATTAGGGACATGAATCTTGTGCAAATGCAGGGAGTAGGAATACCTGCCATTTCAAGATCTCAAGGAGTATGAAAAGCATGTGAAGCTTTCATCAGCAGAGACCTGCTGTCACTCCCACTATTACCCTCAGGGCATGTCCACAGCTTCACTGGTCCTATTCAGAATGAAGACGACAGCTAGCACCTGCTGACCCCTGAATCAGTGATAGGTTCTCCCTTGAAAGGAAGCATATCCCCTTCATGGGTTACAACTAGTTCATAACCTAAGTAATTCTACAGATGTAGAAGGGCTACTTTCATTTGTTCTGCTATCACAGACTTCCCTCCAAAAGATCATGCCACCAGTTACCCCATTTTCACCCATTAAAATATACTTAACAGGCTTCCTTCTTTAGTGCAGTTTTAGGTTTACAGAAAAATTCACAGAAAGTGGAGTTCCCATATATTCCCTATGCCCTGCACACAGCTGCTCCTGCTGCCAGCGTGTTACATTAGTGGATGCACTCATTCTTTTTGACATCTTTCATTCCTCCTCCCCTAAAATTTAACATGACTGATATTCACGTCTCTTATGGCATTTACGTGCGATTTATATCACTTCTCACGTTTATGTGAAGTTTACAACACATGCATGTTTTCTGTTTAAGCTGGGTTGGGGGCAAGTTTTCTGTGTAAAAATACGATCATTAGTGAGTCTCATGCTGCTGGGTTCTTGGGTTGTCAGGTCCTGTTAACCATTGTTTCAGTTATTGGGATCATTGTCTACGGACTTTCAGTGTTCATTGTATTTCCTGCAAAACTTCCCAAGAACCTGAATGGAACAGACCCAATCCAAAAGTACCTGACTGTGCAGGTGGGCCACGCCCATCACTGCTTCCCATATCAGTTTTATCATCATGGTGACCCTGAACGCCATATATGAGAAAGTGGCAATCATGATGACTGACTCTGGTAAGCTCCTCCTGCAGCTGAGATAATTTCTACACCAGTTTTAGAACCAGGTCAAAACAGAGACTATCTTTTAGGCACTTCAATTGCAGTACATTACAGTCTTTAGTTAACTTCAACTGCAAACCTATTTTCTCTAGCCTATATGAGAAGTGAATTAGCTCCATTTTTGCATTAGTAAAAGGGACAAAGGAAGCTTTAGAATGTCCAAGCTCTGTGTAAATATGTCAGTGCTTAATAATAATTTCAATTACATTAGATAATGTACCCTGTTGTTGAAAGTAAATAGTCTCTGTATTGCAAATAAGTGGAAGAGGGTCGTGGTTCCAGTGGCAGATTTGCTTGCGCGTTACGGAGAGGACAAGTAATCACACTGTTATGTGTCTTCCCCCCATGCTGTTCCTGTTAGTGTAACTCCATTCTCATCAGCTGCAGCTTCTATAATAAATGTTTCTTCTCTCTGGCTTGTATCCCACCCAGCGGCTTAGCGGCCTAAGTTAAGTGCTTCCAACACATTGCATGTGGCTGGGTGGTCCTCCCAGTGGTCTGCTCAGTGGTCATCTTCTGAAAATACTAAGACCAATTCAAATTCTGAACTAGGAGGATGACCCGTTTTATGTTCCCCAAATGCTTCTAGCAAGTTGCCCCGTGTTTTGTTTGTCTTCTTCAATAGTCCTACCTTACTGCCTTTCAGGGAGACAAGAGAATATTATCTAGCAGGATGTTTAGAAGTAGCTTTCTTTCAAATTACACCTAACAGAGGACAGTTCTTGCCCATTGGATACTGTTGTGCTTATAAATTTTAAGGAACAGGTGACTTTTTTTTTTTTTTTGCCTTGTGGGATATCACTTTCTTAGTGGGAGAAACTCTTACAACAGTGTGTACAGTTGGAATTAACATAGTGGATATGTTAAGAAATTCAAAACAGCTGGTATGAAAACAGTGTGAATTGTGTGTGTGTATGTGTGTATATATGTATATATATATATATACACACACACACACATATTAAATGTGTTAACTCATGTGTCCGTGGCTTTGATTAGGGTCTCAAAGCCGTTCACAGTTTTACAGACTTACCTTTTCTTTATTCTAGCTGCAGAGCTCCCAAGGACCAGACTGACTATGAGAACAACCCAGCCATGAAGGTGTTCTTGTTCCATTTTGTCAACTACTACTCCACGTGTTTCTACATCACATTCTTTAAGGGCAGATTTGTGACTTATCCATGAGATCTGGTGTATTGGCTGTAAAAATACAGAAATGAAGAGGTGTGAATACAGCTATGTGTTCTGACAATCTAACCTGTTTCAGGTTTTCTCTTAGTTGCCCAATGAAGAGTGTCTTTACTCTCTGCTCCTTAGATTTTTTTAGGCATAAAATAATGACTTTATTTCATGTTAGAGCTATCTAAAATTTAAATGAGATTTTCTTTCTAATATTCCAGTGTGACCCATGTGATGTCTCCTTGAACTGATGACACAGCTGACAATAATCATGGGAGGACAGCCCATCTGTAATAACATACAAGAGGTGTTAATTCCGTGAGTACTCAGTCATGTGATCTTGGGTGGGTGAGAATGGCCCACCCACCCACATCATTTTCCTGCATGCCCATCTCTAGAACAGTGGAGACTCTCTGCTTATTAAATCTCTCCAGATAAGATGATCCAGCCAAAAGTATAAACGTACCTGATGTTTAATAATTATGTTTAAATACCTTCCTTTTTATGTTTAACATAAATCCCCAAGTGCTATAGTCTCTGCTTATTAGCCCACCACTGGGGACTGACTGATCAGAGCCCATTGAGAGATGGCCCTTTTTGGGGCCATGAACTTAGTTTTCCCACAATTTCCTGCAAATTTCTCCTCCTTTTATATATGCATTTAAAAATCCATAACAGGAATTTGTTGAGTGCCTAGTATGTGCTAGTCACTGTATTAAATGTTGTACATATATGTATGTGTGTGTGTGTGTGTGTGTGTGTGTGTGTGTGTACAAGTTAATCACCCAAACAATCCTTATTCTTATCTTCCTTTTGCAAATGAAGATCCTGTGGCTTAAAGAGGGTAACTGATATGCCCAAGCTCTCATTGCCAATAAGAGACCACTGTGGGACTCAGATGTAAGACACTATCTCTCTGAATCCATGTTCTTCTAAGAAGAGACTCTCTTAGGGTCCTAAGGCACAGGGTTACATAAAGTTTTAAGAGACACTTGTCTAAAATAATAACAACAGAGGTTTTGACTTACTGTTCTCTTCCTAAAATGAGAAAAGCAGAGGTTAGCAAAGGTCACACTGTCCTTTTGATTTTCACATAAGCCCAATCCCACATCAAAGTGGACAGTCCAGTGTTATCTGCAATTTCTGAACATTTCAAGGAGCTTACTCTATTCACTTTCTGTTGCTGTTGTAACAAGTATCCCCAAACATCATGGTAGTAGGAAGAGAAAAGAAAAAGTCTCTACTAAACAACGCAAATTTAAACTTGTAGTTTTCTTGAATGCAGAAGCCTGCTGAAGTCAAAGTGTTGGCACGGCTCTTTCTGAAGGCCTCAGGGGAACCTGTATCTGACTTTTCTGGATTCCAGAGACCACCTGCGTCTCTTGGCCTGTGACCTCTTTTCTCATTCTCAAGGTCAGCATGGTTGTGTGCCTCTGACTCTGAACCTGTGGTCAGATCTCCTCTCCTCTCTCCCCTCTTCTGCCTCTTTCTTCCTCCTTTAACGACCCTGGTGATTACACTGGGCCCAAATCTATAATCCAGCTGGTCTCTCTTAGAGTCGACTGGTTAGTAACCTTAACCACATCTGCAACCATAGGCCCCCTTTGCCAGGGAATCTGACCTCTTCCTATGTTCTGGGGATAAGGACATAGACATATTGGGGGGGAACATTTTTCTGCCTACCACACTAACCATTTTAAGATAATTTCTGGCTTTGAGTTTCTGTTTTCATGAAACTGTTGAACTCTCTTCTGTCTTGCCTTCCACACCAGCATTCTGCTCCTGGCCAACCTAACTGCAGAGCTCGCCCCTCTCTGTGGTGTCCCCCAAAACCACTTACACAAGCAGGTCTTACTGTTGTTTGGAGAATGGGGGAGAAATTCAAACAACTTGAATTTTGAAATAAAAAACCTCCATCATTTTAAAATCTTCCATGCCACTATAAAAATATTTATTTTTTTAACTTTGCTTTTTAATTTTTAAACTATTTTAAACTTTGTAACTTTTTTAAACTTTATTTTTTCTTATCATCCTTCATTGTAGGCTCCAGAAACCTGCTCTTCTGCCCACCGCATCCAAGTTCCCTTTCATTGTTTCTCCTCCCTTCACTAACCTTCCTTCTCTCTAGCTTATTACCAAGTTTCTGTCCATTCTCTTTATAGGGCAGTTAAATTATTTTTTCTTTCTTTCTTTCTGTTTTTGCAGAGTGAACACCTTTGCGTGTCAGTGTGTCCTTCCACATTTCTTCATAATGGCTTCATCTTTCAGCTTCAGTATGGATTACTGGGGTCTGTCTCGAAACAAAGGCATTTCCCTTGTCCCCCAGCTCACCACGCCCCTCAAAAAAAGATTCTGATCTTCGCTGTGAAATGAATCTTCTTTTTCCCTACTGTGCAGTAGACAATCCGTACCCTGAGCTCACAGTCAGATATTTCCAGAGAAGTAAAAGTAGGTCATGTGCAAATAAAACTACTTTTCTCTGTGAAAAGAAATACAGCAGATAGAGGAAATACTTAACTCAGATTACTCAAAAGCATTTCCTGAAGGAAATAAGTAAATTATTTAACAATAAATTTTGTTGAATCTGGTTATCTGTGAGCTATTTTTACCAATCAAGGAGGATATATTTCCTAAACTGGTACTGAGCAATTCATGTGAAATGAAACTTGCTCACATGAACTAGTTTAAAGTAAAGGATGCATTATAGTATCTGTGGTCTGTTTATACCTTCGCTTAAATAAGCACATTGTTCTAGGTTCCAGTGAGCTGAACTTTGCCTCCATGTATTTCTACTATGGGCTAAAATATTTAGGGAATTTATTTTGAATTTTGTTTCCCTTTTTTCAAAACCAGGAATTCTGAATTGTAGCCAAGTTCAAGGGTGGCTTGTTTTTTCCTCACTGCCTCTTCTCTTTGTATAAGTGCAGTTTCCTTCTTAATTTTTCATATAAAATCCTACCATACCAAAGATCTATCAATTACTCTTGCTGCACCAAAACTATACCCATTCTCAAAAATACATAGGAAGGGAAAAGAAAACTTATCAAAATTAGCTACTATTTTCATGCTATTTGAATATGTCTAAAGGAACATAATGAAATGAATTTCACCATATCTCACCTGCCTCCACCCTCCCAATCCCATGTGGGGTTCTTGAGTAGGATTCTGGGAGCAAATGAAGGAAAGTGATGCCGTGATCCAGGCTCCCTCTGGGGTCTCCCCAGCACTTGGATTGGCACTGGTATAAAGTAGGTCTCAGTCCGAGCCAGCTGAGTGAGTGAGTGACTCACAGGCATCGAATGTGTAAAATCAGTGAATTAACAGCATTCTTTGTAGGACTCAGAGAATAAGCTGAGTGCCCTGTGGCCTTCCCAGCCTCACATACTATGTTGATGTTGGGGTCATTTCTGGGAATGTTATTCTGTACTGGACAAAAGGCTAGTACAATTCCAGGGTTAAGCAACTTTCCTAGGGAAATTTTATGATAAAATATTAAGAAAAATAGTTAAATGCCCCAAATGACATAGCATTGTCCTTTGGTGTTTAGATAATGTATGGCTGTAATTTTCTTACTTTATATGTTTTCTACATTTTCCACTATGTGTATGCACTACTATATAATAAGAAAAACAAATGTTTAAAAGAGAAATTCTCTCTTCTCCAGATATGATTTGGTTAGAGGATGAGTCAGATACATATAATAAGAGAATCTTATTTACATGTGTCCATAATTCACTCTTTAAATTCAGGAACAGGAAACTCAGGAATGAAATAGATTAAGAGAATCAAAGATACTTGTATTCAAGATTAGCAAGTAGGAGTGTCCTCAACAGAAATGGTGATAATCAATAATGCAGGGATTAAATGTGATAATGAAGGTACAAAGACAACATGAAGTAGAAAATGCCACGTGGCAAGCACAGAGTAAAGGGCAATTTACTATGATTATGCCAATATGTGTGGTCAATTCCCAAGCAAATGATTGTGTAACCCCTGCTAGAGGGAGAAAGCTTCCAGCCTTGGCTGAAGAGGGGGGAGGATCCAGTGTCTGTATTTTCTAAAATGTCTACAGTTGCTTCTCATGTGCAAATTGATATCCCTGCACGAGAACCATAACCCAACAGAAAACCCAAAAGACCGAGGACAATGATGGTTGGACGACAGCCCAAGCTTTTCTGCCACAGATGAGTGGTTCCACTCAGGAAGACTGAGCAAGAGGCTCAGAGTCTTAGCTAAGGACAAGCAAGTCGGGACTTCTAATACGACCTAATGCCATCGACAGGGGAGGGCATTTCAGCACAAGAAGGGAGCGCCAGGTGATTTAACATGGAAGTTTCACCCTGGATCCATACAGTGATGGATTTGGGTCCCGGAGGGTAAAAGCCCTGCTTCCCTGTGGCATGGACCGGATTCCACAAATGCTGAGACAGGAAGTATGAGGCAGAGAAAAATTCCCCCAGGAGAATCCCGAGTCTGGGTGCCAGGGAGGGTGATGGACGAGCGTAGTCCCAGCGCCACCCGCACCGCAGGGCTCCGAGTGGCTGTGGAGCTGCGTGCCCCCGGCCGGACCTCAGACCTGCCTGCAGCGCTCCGGGCTGTGGCCTGGGGAGCGGCTTCAGCAGGAGGCTGGCCCCGTCATTCTCGTAGGTGCTGCAGTGACCCCCACCCCTGTGGCCACGGTGATCCCAAGCCAAGGGTCTAAGTGACTTCAACCCTATTTACAGGTGGCCACAGCCGGATAGCCAGTGCTGCTCAAAAGGAAGATCCCACATGGGGTTTTGCTGTGTCAGGGGGGTTGCTAATACCTGGCCTGCTTTGAATCGTTTCATCGTGACAGCAGTCTGGGCAGTGGAAGTTTCATCTCTCAATTTTATTTCAACTTTTTTTGTTGAAAGTATAGTTGGTTTACAATATTGTGTTAATTCTTGGTGTACAGCATAGTGGCTCATATATATATATATATTCCTTGTCATATACTTTTCCACTAAAGGCTATTAAAAGTTATTGAGTGTAGTTCCCTGTGCTATACAGAAGGATCTTGTTCTTTGAAACAAAAATTACTATACAAAGTAACAAAGTAAGCAGACTAAACCTAGCCATGTATATGACACAGCTGAGTTTATCTAAGGATTTAAATGTGGTTTTGATCTCCAGGATCTCTTTATCCAAGTATCATATGTAAAGTGCCTGTGGAACACTTCTCAGAAAAATGTTCTAAAATCATAATATATAGAGAATAAAGAAGAAAGATAATTATACTGAAAAGCAGATATCAAAATATAGAAATGGGCATTTGTGATACAGTAATATCTGAAATATTGGAAGAACGTGTTGAATAAGAGGATCCTGTGGTGAGTCTACTAACCGCAACATTCTGCCATAGCAGTGAGTGTAAATCATCTTCTGAGATCTGCAACAATTGCATTTTGAATGTAAATAAAGTTAAATAACAAATAAGCCATGAAGTGTGGATTCAGATTCAGGGGTATCTCGAGTCCATATCCCCAGCATTTCCCAGGGCTCCCTGCTCTTCCCCTAATGTCATTGAAAGAATTGGGGAACGTTTGTGAAGCGAAGGGCATGTTCCATTGCAAAGAAATCTCGTAGCAAACCTGGGAGCATGGCCAGTGAAAGGTTAATGCTGAAATTAGAGGCCGTGGGAAACCAAGCAGAGGCAGCTCTTTACAAGTCACATCATATGCTCTGTGTGTGTCTACGTGTGTATGCATACAGACGTGTGGGCATGTATGATGTATACACCTGCCTTTCGTGTGAAGCCGCCTCACTGTCCAAATTTGAAATACATCCAAACGTGCAGTGCAGTCAGCCGAAACTCAGCCAGATGCTAAGTTGTCTGTTGTTGCTCTGTCTCTTCTGCTGAACTCCACGAGTAAACCACGCGCCAGCTGTTGCTTTCAGGGACAACAGCTCTGTAGGCTACAGGTCCATGCCTTGTTTCACTGCCAACTCTGATTTCCTTTCAGGATAAATTGCCATTTGAAAAGGGGGAAGCATTCAGTTGGCCCACAAGCCTCTGAGTGAGGAAAAAACATAACTTTAGAGACAGCTCTGTGGGACAGCATCCAGAAGGGGACAGAGCATTGGGCTGGGAGTCGAGGCTGTGTTTCTTTCAAGCTCTGCACTGAATTTGAGGTGGCATGTCACTTCTTTGTCCCTTGATTTGTTCAGCTTGTATTAGGGTCTTGGACCTGTTCTATCCAACATTAGAGTATCACATTTTTGCTCGGTGACCCTCCATGGCTCCGCAATTCCTTCAAAGGGAAAAATGCCCACATCCTCACGGCAGCCTCTAAGGCTCCACCCCCAAAACCACCACTTATTTCCTATTCACTGTGGCCCACACCAGTCTCCATGCTGTCTGTCCAGCGTGAGGGACCTCCAGGCCTGTGATCACTGTTTCCTCTGCCCCTCCTCTGCCCACCCCTTTGCTTCAGTCTTTGCCTTATTCAAAGGTCACTGCCCCATCCCCACTCCTCCCTAGCACACATTCTTCGCTCTCCTTTATTTTCCTCCACAGCACTTATCACCAGCTCACAGAACCTGTATTTCTTTCTTTTACTTATTTTCTCTGACGACTTTCAGACTGGAAAGGCCATGGTGGATAATAGGAGAGAAGTGGGGGTAAAAAAGACAAATGAGGGAAGGCATCTTCTAAAAGCTAAAATGAACACCTGAAAAGGAGGTAGGAGATAAAGTAGTAGTAGTCGTTACAATTTTGGTAAACCCAAGGCACGTAGTCAGGACTAGTTTTCACAATATTTGAGGGTAGGGAGGCAGCAATAAAAAGAAATTTATCCTGAAAACAAGAAATTAAATTCTTGGGAAGATGATGTGTTCAGCTTGAGATATCAGTAATACCTTTATGACCTTGGTCTGATAATATCCTGCCTTATAATTTGATCTGTTTGACAGCTGGATCATGAATCTAATGATGCCACAGTTTTGGGAGCAGAACAGACCAACCCATGATGGGAACGGGAAAACCATCTGTATCCCATGGGCAAACTGGGGTTATTTTATGAATACCCTGAAATGAGTAAGTCATCAGTGGAGATTTCTGTGCTGTCGGTTATACTAGAGTATGCTTTGGGTCTCAGAAGCATTGGTTACCGAGCCAAACAATGTCCTAGCATACTGAAACGGAGCCCGCTTTTCTCGATTAGATGCAATTATGCAGTCAGGCTTTCAAATAGGGTGCCTGTGTGTATCTTTGTCAATATTTATGTTGCACAAAGCTGAAGATTTACTGCCAAGGAATGAAATGGAATACTCATTCAGATACGTCTCCTCCATTGATTCTCAGATCCTTCTGGTCATGTCGTCTAAGGATGAACTCAGAACCGTTACTAGATGTGACTCAGCTCAGGCTGTAGCCCGTGTGGCACAGCTGTTGGCTGATATCCTTCTAAATAGAGTCATGTGAGCCAGCCAGCCTGTGCAGAAAGCCCGCAAGCACATCCTGCCTCATTGCAGCAAGGTTCACAGGGTCACCCCTTCCACATCTCACACCTGCCTTTGATATTGTTCCTATTTCTTCTGGCTGATGGTTTCTGCCTGATTCCTTGAGTGACATCATGTCACATCACTGGCTTGAATTCAGGATGAATTTGCTGATCTGGAGTATCGGTAGAACACAGATCCCCTCCTTCTCCAATGACTTTGTCCATTTCTGTACATTTGCTTGGGCTCTGTTCCTCTTTGGTTGAACTTGGTTTTGAGCTCTCAGTTGCCTTTAAATTGTTGAATCTCAAAATAGATTTCCATAGGAAACGTTATCTTTTCTATTATGCATGGCGCACTTTTATCTACTAGAAGGCTGATGATGTGCACGTTTTGTATCTGAGCCCTTTCAGCTCACCACTGCCTTGAAGTAGTTTTTTTTTAAGCTTAGGAGACAGGAAAGGATTTTTGTCAGTAGGCTTTGCATTTATGCATGCAGGTTCTTGTTGGCAAAGGCACCCCTTTGTGCTTCCTGTTTATAAGTCTACAGATGGAGTTTTCTTTTTCCTAAATTACATTCTATATATAAAATAATTGCTTTTAACAATATACATTATACATAGAAATGCATCTGGTTCCCTCGGTGAATGAAAGGTCATCTTGTGGCATCTTCAGTCAGCTATGCTTTGTGGCCTGGTGTCTGATTTGAGTTTCATCTTTGCTTTTGTTGTGTTTAGTGACCAGGTTCCATTAAGGGTGCAGCTGCTGTCCCTGGTGTAGTAATTATGTTCGTTTATTCTTCTTATTTTCAAAAGGACTTTAAACCAATGACCTGTTATTCCAAAATGAGTCATAATTGTAAATATGTCTTATTGGGGCTATTATCAGTATTAATAATAACAACAACATTCTGGGGGCAGCATATCATTAGGTATTTTAACACACACAAAAAAAGCCTTGGAAAAAAGTTATTCTAATTAAGTCAAATAAATGTCATGAAAGGAAAAGTTGTACGCTTTTGGGAGAAATTGATAAGGCTTTTAGAAATTTATAGTCTCATTAAAATATCAATTAAATAATTCAGCCTAACTCTACCCTACATAACAGGATGGAGTAACAGCTATTCTAGAGAGATTGTTCAGATTTATTCGTTTTCCTATTATCTAAATAATCCCTGATGAATTAGAAAATTCAATCCATTTCTGAGAGTAGGCAGTCTGTTATTCTGTATTCAACGCTGGAGTGAAACTTATTTTGTGTTCTTTTCATTCATGGGAGATAGAATTTCCAAGTGCTTTTTGAATTATTTTTGTTCCTCTAAAATAAATTGCCTTTGGTGGTGATCTCCTGACCTCAATTTCCTCCTCCCAGTTTTCCCCATGATCATTAATGACACCCCACCTGCCTTTTTAGTTATGCCTCTTAGCTGCTGAAGGGGAACAGCTACTGACAGATGACCCTGGAGCCCTCCATCTGTGCTTCGTTAGGCCTTGCACCCAGCCACCAACCTTAGTCTCCTTCGCCTGAATTATATTTCTCTGCTTTTCTGCCTGGAAGGACACTTGCCAAGCCTTGGCAGGGACCCCTCCACTATTTAGAGATTATCTGCTCTCCTGTCTAGGCATGAATTGCACTTGATTCTTGTCTTGATGGTGTGTGATCGTGTCCATGTCCATTGTACTCCCCGACTGGACTGATCCTGTCGGAGGCAGTAGTCAGGCTTTTCATCTTCCCGTCCATGTCTGGAGCACCACAGCCTGGACCCTGGTTCTCCTACTTGTTTAAGTGACTTGAGCTTGGAGTTTCAACACACTCAAATAAAACTGTTAGATGAGGTGGCGGTAACATTGCCCCCAATGCCCCCACAAAGTTCTATATGACATATGGTTTTTTCTGAGTGAAATTTCTCTTTTATTTGTTTTCATGAATTCCCCACTGTCCTTTGAGATTATTAGAGTAACCCTGAGTTGTTAACCACAATATCTCTCCCCCCACCAGCGAATGATCCTGCTGCCTGAGAACTCAGACATGGGACATAAGAGAAATTATCTATCAGTCTTAAAATCTGGAAGCCATAAGATACCGTTTTGTACTTAGAGCACCCACAGCACAAACACCAGTCTCTCAAGAATTTGACACTGCCTTCACAGAGGGCAGGTGCCATAAGTGAAATGCTGTGAGGGATGAAGTGAGAGCTCTTCATCTCTGGTACTGCCTTTTCCACCCTTGCTTTGTTAACTTGATTTCCCCTTCATATATTATGTTCTCCATTTAATTTACTGCATTTAATATCAGTTGTTCTTCAACATCTCCTTGCACCCGCCCCCTCCATTCCCTCTCTCTCCAGTGCTCTCCCACCCACGCCTATCCTGCGCTCTCCAGGACCAGGCCTGTCTCCCCCACGCCCTCACCACTGTTCTGTCTGCCCACCACCTGCACTCACATTTCCTTAACTCCGCAGAATGAACTTCCCAAAATGGCAGCTGAGTAACTGGGGGGGATTGTAGACCTCTCATCTCTTTACTGATTCATTCATTTATCCAACCAACAAGCATTGAGCACTGCTATGCCAAACACTGTATCAACTGCTGGGGAGACCAAAACAGGTAAGACTTGGTGTCTGCATTCCCCAGGCTAGGCGAGGCATGGCGAGTAGTTGATGGATTGCTAAGCAGGTGAACACAAATTGGACTTCCTAGAGCTGGAAATATTTGAACTGAATCTTGAAAGGTGAAAGGACGTTAGCTCTCTATTTTGTGGTAGAGGGAGTGGACACTTCATGCAGAGAGGTGGAGACATATATGTGTACACAGCATGAAGCGGCTTGGCCAGACTGAAGAACAACAAGTAGGGCTAGAACAAAGGATCCATAGGTGGGAATGTCAGGTGCACAAGGCCTCTGTCACGATGGGCCTTGTGTGCTTAGACTTCAATGTATCCTTAAGGAAGCAGGGATATATTGGATTATTTGTAAGTAAGAGAATTGCATAATGTTTATGTTGCAGAATATCTGGTTATTCTGGCAGCAGAATGGAAGATACTATTTTAGGGGGAGAGGCCCATATTTTGGGGGGAAAGGATATTTCGGGGACCAACGCAGGTAACCCAGACAACAAATGGCACACGCCTGCTGAGAGGCCGTGGGCAGAAAGAGAGAGACATGGGCGGCAGAAGTGGTGACTGCTGCAGTGGGGATTGGAGGGCCGGGGTGGCGGGCCGCAGAGCTGCTGAGGTGACTTTCCAGTGACCCATCCGGAGAGCAGATCTGCAAGGGGAGTGTAAGGAGAGGAGCTGGTTTCGAGGAGATGGTTCTGTGTGTGTCATTTTGAGTGTGAAGTGTCTATGGGACATATAAGGAGTGATGTCCGTTGTTAAGCTGGATTCACCAGTCAGGAGCTCAGAGGAGCTGTGGGTGAGGCCGTGGGGGCGATTCAGTCCTGCCAGGTGGAGGACTGAAGACGAGGCCCTGGGGAAAAGGGCCATGTACATGGCAAATGGGAGAAGAGAGGTCCACCAAGAGAAAGAAGAATAGCAGTGCAGTTGAGAGAAAACGATTTGAGGCAACACAGAGAAGGCTGTAACCTGGCTTAAGAGGAATTTGAACACTGACTAAAGGGAGCGAAGTGAGAAAGGGGGGGTGTGTGGGGCATAAAAGCAAGGGCTAAAGCCCACCTTTAATTGTCTAAACTGAGGAAAAGGCGGAGTTGGACTACACTAATGTAGCCTTTAAAAAACAGATCTGTGTGTATCTGTGTGTGTGCATATGTGCACACACAATTTTCTGCCTGGGCTTTTAAAATTTATTTAAGTAAAACAAAAATTAAGGGGGGAAAATGTTCCACTGAAAGGAAAATATTTGTCCACGGCAAAAGCTACCTGGTAATCAAATAAACAGGAGCTGAGAATGCCCACTGGTTTGAAACACGCAGCCACCGGCAGTGCAACTCCTGTATCAGTGCCGTGGTGGGGCTGTGGGGGATGCAGGGCTCTGAGCCCTGGAGGAGTCATCAGCGAAGGCACTTCTCCAAGAAACTGGACTTTAAAGGGAAGAAGAAAGTATAGAAAGTATCAGAGAGCAATACAGGTCCGTGAGAGAGGGTTGGGAGAGGGTCAGCTTTGTTTTACAGGGGGCGTTTCTGGCCTTGCTGAGTTGCTAGGCCTTTGCTCTTGTTGGTCTTTGTTCCAAAAGCTTTTTAGAAAGTTCTTCTCGCTTGAATATCTGAACAGATTAAATCATGTTGGGTTATTTCTAGTGTTTTATTTTTAATTAAAAATTTTCTGGAATTTATTTTAATGTCAAAATTGAGGACAGTGTACCAGGCCTTCTAATGATTTAGCTAATTACACCAGTACCTGAATCCACTGATTTTAAGTGTCAGTTTTATAATATTTCTAAAATCTCTTAAATATCCACGTCTATTCTTGAAATGTGTTCTATTTCATTCATTCTCTCAGTGCACTATTTCTATACTGTTTCCATGACCATAGATTAATATCTCCTACAGTTGGTCCTATTTTATCCTTTTCCAGAATGTCCCTAATATTACAAATTCAAACATCCCTCCTCATTATTTTATTTGTATATTTGTGTATATTTCTGGAAGAAATTTAGGATCACCTTTCAGAATTTTTTCTTAAATCCATTCAGGATTATTAACTAAATTTGCATTCAGATACTAAATTTATTTTGGAGAAAAAATGTTCAAGTCCCCCAAATTTGAGTCTGCCAACTGAAGAGGATGGTGCATTCTACTGTTCATTCAATTATCATTTTTTTCTCTTTTTAAGTCATTTATCAGAATCATTTTAACATTTTTCATTAATTTATTTCTGAATAGTCTGTGCCTTTGTTGTCATTATAAATGATATCTTTTCTGGGTTTGAAGAGGGATGATTGCTAATGAAGTCTTAATTTCTAGTTTCTCTTGAATAAGAAAGGGATCTGACAGTGTGGGGCCCTCTTTCCAATATGGTGACTGTGAGCAGTGCATTTCATTAAGATGTCCACTTGCCAATTTGCCAGTGGCTGCACCCACTCCACATATTTCTGCTACTTACCTGCCCCCTGTAGGCAGATGTGTTCATGTAGGGTTAGGTGGGTTATGGAAACATATACTGATATCACTGCTGCCACGCTGCTGACCCTGTGGCATCACTAACTCTGGTTCTTTCTCTGTGACCTCCCTGAATATGACAGCTCCTTTTAGGCTGTGGACATGAGGCTTCTTTCCAGCACTGTCGGTTTTTCTGCAACACACCCCTGCCTCTCAGGTCAGAAGCAAATGTCAGCTCCTCCTACCCATCCACCCAATCCACTGTCTTGCCATTCCTGGCCAGAGTGGTCCCTATCCCTTGACTGAGCAGTAACACTGAAGGGACTACAAACTTGCCTCTCATCCACTGTCTTAGTTACATACCTGTGCTAGTTTACTTAAAAGTCTGCCAGTTAGGGTCTAAAAGTCTTTTAGATCTCTGGCCTTATCATTTCTAACTGCTCCCCCACCCCATGGAACAGCTTACCGCAGATCTCTGCTGCCCCATCTGTAGCAATGTCCTGTAAATTACAGACAGAGAGAAAAGAACTTCTAAGCCACCACCATAACTTTGACTTCCTGTGACCACACAGACCATAGAAATATCAAGATAAAAATTCCTGAAGAAGGATATTTTGCTTAGGAAGACACTTTAATTGCATACCTTTCTGTGACTTGTAATAACTTCATAGACTCTCTGAATGTGCTGCACTCACCTTCCCAGACTCAAGGGAGCTTGCTCACTTGCCTATTTTCAGTGCATTTCCTCCAACATTCTCTATGCAGAGCTTTCCCAAAAGTACATTCCTTATTCCTTTTTAAATTCTTATATACAACCACAGTATTCTTTTCCTTAATCCTCAATGACAAATCATCTTCCAAGATTGTATTATCAACACTGAGAGTGAATAATATGCTTCAAGATTCCCAAGTTTATTACCAGCAAATAACTATGATTGGTTGAAGATTTTTAAGTATGTTATTCCTACTAAGGTTATATACGTGAAAGAAACAGTTTGTAATGAGTCTTCTTCCGAGAGATTTTATATTTGCCTTTTGTTTGGATTCTTTCACTGTTGAATAATATTATTACCATGAATGTCTTTTCTCTTTGGGATTTAGTTCACCATTTGCCCCTCTCTCTTTACAGGAGTAGAGGAATTGTTGTTGTCCTTCCATCCATCCACCACTCCATGTTGTGTGTCCATTCCTTTAACAGGTATTCAGTTTGGGTTCACCACCTTATCTGTGGCCTCTTTCCAGTGGCCCCTCCGTTGGCTCTGGAGAACAATATATTGCAAATCAGAGTAGGTATGTGGAAACTTGACTATCCAGTATAGACGCATGGTGCCAGAAAAAGCCCAGGACATTGCAGCGTGGCAGCCCACCATGCAAGGAACAGCAATTCTGGCTGTGGTGGACCAATGTGAGTAAAAAGGCTTCATGGGCTGAAGACTTTGAAAAGTCCAAACATGCATTGGCATTGCTTCCTAAGGAATCCAATGTTGGGTATTGTTTAATATGAGAGGGAGATGCTAACACTATCATTGCTATAAACAACATATTTGTTGTAACTGTAATTGTTATTATTTTAATATATTTTCTTTATAATTTTTATTTGTGACTTACAAGAGCTCTTACAGAGGCAGTTGTTAAGAAGCGTGGCCATTATACTGTTGCTGAAGTGTTAATTCAGTAGAAGCATGGTAATAGTATTAATAAGTACTCACTCATTTGATCCTCACATGGCTCTAAAGGTTACCCAGCAGTGCTTGTATAATGGAGATAGAAATCCATCCATTTAGGTGTTTGCAGAAACTAAAATAAGAGCAGTCATTCCACCGTATTTTACCATATATTCCAGACTATCATTTTAAAGTAGGAACTACCTGATGAGGCCATAAAAACCCTTTGTGAATCCCCAATCATTCATTACATTCCTGGACCCTGGGGCAGAGGTTCTTCTAGAAGGTGGTCCCATCTCTCCTCCCCACCCCACTCTTGGGCTTTGCTACCCACTGTTGGTCATTAGCTAAGCATCCTCATGTCCTGCATGTGTCTGAGCTGTGAGGGAACAGACCTCAGCTCTTTACAAACTGTAGTGACTTTGACCAGTCTGAACAGTCTTTCTCCTTCCCTGCCCACTCCCACACAGGGCAACAGGGGGCTCACAACCACAGCGATTCCCATGCCAGCCCATTAGGGAGCCTTCTTCCCTAGAAATGTTCTTACAACCAGGGCTGTTTCCTCCCTTACTTCACTGACAGTTTCACTCCCAGCTTACAGTCCCCAACAAAATTCTATCCCAGTTTGAATTCCTTAATCAAGTCATATTTATGCTAAGTCCATGGCACTTTCCCATGAACACTCATAGAAACAGAACAGGGCCTGGCAGTGGCTGTGGGCCAGGTTCCTGAGTGAGGGGACTTGCTGGGCCCTTCAGGTTCTGTAGTCTGGCCCAAGCTTAGCTCCCGGCATGGCATCTTCCCATCTGCATGATTTCGGGCAAGGTTTCAACACTTTAGAGCTTCATTTTATCTCTGCTTCATATTTTAAGACTGTTATGTACCAAAAAGTGTGCTTAGGGAATTCAGTGAGTCAATGAATGGATGTCACATAAGATGGTCCTCAGGGAAGGTTAGTTATTTTCATTATGCACCATCGATAAAATTGGCTGCACAGACTTGGCCAGGTATCACAGCTACAGGCACAAGAATTTGACAGTGTGTCACTGTGGATCATAGTCACTATTTTACACAGTAAAACAGCTACCTGAGACCACCCAGCTGTCAGCCCACCCGACTCCCCACCCCACGATCCCTGAATTTATCTGATTTGCTTGCTACCCCTACTTTTTGGAGAAAGTTGGCAAATCACACACAGTCAATGACTGCTAGGTTATGTCCATTCCCATTCACTCAATTTGCCCCATTTTCAGTATCCACTGTGCTGCAAAACATAGACTAATATTCAGAATATGACAGCAAGGCCTTTCCCATTCCACAGTCAGAGAAGCATAAATCTGTCATGTTTAATATGGCATATGACACTAAGCAAGGCAGGAAAACAGGCTCCTGTGCTTTAAGAACATTTTTAATAATGACGTTTGAAACTAAAAGTGTTTTTGTTTGACCTTCAGCAAAGCAGAAAATTCAATTGACTCCTATTACCCATTCCTCAGATGTCCTGATTTGATTGTATTAGGCACTTTTTCCTCATCTCCCCAGCATGACTTTGCTCCATCAGCACAGATGGAGTGTCTCCAAGGCTGCTCCGTGTGCATGGGCGTGTGTGTGCACACATGTGCCCCCACTGGTTGGTGCCACTGATTCATATCCAGGGGTTGTTCTGTCTTATAACTCAGGCATTGCTTTATTATATCCTAGAAAACTGCTTTTAGATCTTTGTTTGAACTATAGACCATCCTCTTGCCCACATTAGGAAGTGACGTCTTCCAAGACACAGGTCCTCTGTGCTTGTATTTATGTATAAATAAGAATTAAATATGCATGTCATCCCCTCATTTATTTAATTTGTGCCTTCCCAATTGAATGTGCACAGTAAGGGCTAACTCCATAACAGGAGAACTTTTAGGAAGAAAGAAGAAGGAATTAGCCACAAGGGAGAAGAGAGGACATCAAGCAGGCGTTTGGTATAAAATCATTTACTCTAAAGCTGCTCTGGCTCAATAAATAAGTGGAATTGACATTGTTGTATCATGCCAGAGCATCTGCTGTTGAAGACCGATTTTAATTTACTTTGATATAACTGGAAAATTGTGTTGGAACAACATGGGAAATGAAGCACACTGCATCAATCTGTACTCCTGAAGTGTGTCTCACAGCTACTTAGTTTTGAGGAAAAGTATCTTGTCTGGAGACAATAGAATTATTTTCATTGTTGGAATTTTTCTGGCTTCCAGAAGTACATCTGCAGGTGATTCTGTAAAAGTCTAGATTTGACTTAAATAGCAGGAAATTTTAGCCTATTGAAATCAGGAGAAGTGAAATATTTTTGCCTACCACCACCACCACCACCAGGCAAGCACGTGTACACCCAGAGAGATTTCACATCAGACGGAATGACAAAGCTGGTTCTGTTACCGAGGCCAAACTTTTTCTGCTCGCTACACAACAGTGATACAAAAATAAATCAGGAGACAAGGTTTTGGAGCAAGGTATAGTAACTTTATTCAGAAAGCTGGCAGACCAAGAAGATGGGGGACTAATGTCCTGGAGAATCATCTTGCCCAAGTCAGAATTCAGGCCCCTTTTAAGCTAAAAAGGGGAGGGAGTGTGGTTGGCTGTGCAAACTTCTTGCTGCAGGCATTCTTTGTTCTTGCAGTCATCCATGTGGGTCAGGCTGTGGTGTCCCTTTAAACCTCCAACAAAACAAAGGTTATTCTCTATTTTGCAACTTGCCATCCTTGCATAAGTGCAGAAGTGCTAACATCATTAAAGGTCAGAGCCCCGAGAATAGGCTTTCCTGTAGGTTTTAGGCTAAAGGCAACGTTGTTTTACAAAAGGTGCAGAGCCAGCAAGTTTAAGCCTGGAAAACAGGGCACAGTGCTTCAAACTAAAGGAACAGATCCAATGTGGTGTCAGATTTGTTCTCTATTACAGTTCGATTTAGGGGAAATTTTGCAGTAGAAAGTCCCCTCAGTTTTTTTTCTTGCTTTACCTGACATCTTGTTTGTTGGCTTGTGGTCTCATGGTGTCTAAACCGTATGTTCAGATGAATAATATTAAAATCATATGGTGCAGAAAACATATCTGTTCCGCTTCAAAAAATGACTAAAACATTTAGCTTTGTTTATTCCCATAGAATTTGGATTGAATCAATTCTCGACTTTCTTCTTCCTTCAAACCAGTATTTTATTGGAGGGTTTAAAGCCCAAATTAAAGAATTTTGCAGGGAAATATACACAAAATGTTATGATAACTCACAGAGAAAAAAATGTGATAATGAGTGTGTATATGTCCATGAATGACTGAAAAATTGTGCTGAACACTGGAATTAGACACAACATTGTAAAATGATTATAAATCAATAAAAAATGTTTAACAAAAGAATTTTGGAGAAGACTCATGTAATTCATAACAGCTTTACATCCGAATTTAAGGCTGACCCATATTTATACTTTTAATCAAGGAACACAATAAACTTTCTTAGTGGATCATTTATGGCGTTTTTAACTTTGTCCATGTAATCGTTTGGAAGTTAAGAGGCCTAGACAGCTGATCTAACAAAACAGGAATCATTGCTTGACTCTGTGAATGAAAGAATCCCAGTATAGTTTCCTGCAAGTATATTTTATTAAAAATAACAAGGAATTCTTGCTCTCTAATAAAGCAACAGACAGAAGAACATTCTGAGTGTTTAAAATAAATCAGACTATGGGTTAACTTATCTAAACAAGTCAAGATAGTTTAGGGAAAAAAGTATGAACTTGAAGGAAAATACATATTGTGTAATTAATATCCTATTTTTAAGAAGCAAATGATAAAAAAAACCCAAAATTTAATCATTTATTTAAAAAGTAGTTATATAAAGCCAACTTGTTTTCATAAGTTACATAAATAAGAGGGCTATCAAAATCTACATTATTAAAGATTAAATTATACCAAATAGATCACCAAGGTTGATTGATTTTCATGATATAATTTTTGAAAATATAACTTACATATAACATATCCAAGCAGCCCTTCAGTTATCCACAGTACCCTAGTCTACAGATGTTCTTACTCTACTTAAAACAATTAATAGGCAAGGTTCAGGCCCTTTCATTTGAACTGCCGCTGGAATTCTGGATATTCCCTTAGTTTAAAGACCAAAAGCAAAGTAACAATTCTAGTTTAAAGCAGTTGCTAAAAGACTATAAAACATTCACTATCTATATCCAGTTACAGGAAAGAATTAAGTTTTCTGAACCATAAAAAAAGAAATCTGCTGAAAATGAAATTCTGTCATGTATGCTGACCATAACTATACAGGCTCTTAAATAATGCTCCCTTTACTGTTTTAATACCAACATAGGTCATTATAATCGCTTTCAAATTCCACTTATGCTAGATGAATGAACGCCTCTCCACATGCTCAATTCTGACAGCTGAGTGTGTGTGAAAGCCGTCAATCACCTAGCTAGTTGGGAACACACAGTTTCTTTTCAGTGGGAAAACACACGACATAAATATATATGGGGAGGTACTAGCTCCAACTCGGTTTAACAGAGAAAAGTGCATGAACTTGAAACTGACACTAAGAAGCATACTGAGAAATCACATTAAGTGTTTCTATGGCTCCTCAATCCCTTTATGCTACATTAATGAACGCGTCTCCACATGCTCAATTCTGAGAGTTGAATGTGCGTGTAATCAGTCAATGACCTATCTTGTTGTGAACACAGTTTCTATAGAGTGTGGAACTAAAGTACATATATATATATGGATAGGTAGTAGCTCCAACATGGTTTTACACTGAAAACTGCATGAACTTTAAACCGGCACTAGAAAACATATGTACAAATCGCAGTAAGTGTTTCTAAAGTTACAAAATCCATTTTTGCTACATGAACGAAAGCCTCTACACATGTTCAATTCTGAGAGTTGAATGTGTGTGAAAGCCATCAAACAACTAGCTTGTTGGGAAAACACAGTTTCTTTTCTATTGGAAACTACACAATATCTATATGGTGAGATACTAGCAACAACCTGGTTTTACAGAGGAAATTGCATGAAATTCAAACCGGACTTTGGAAAAATAATGAGAAACCAGACTAAGTGTTTCTACTGCAACCCATTGCCCTCATCCTAGATGAATGAACGCCTCTCTCCATGCTCAGTTCTGAGAGATGAATGTGTTCAAAAGCCTTCTATCGGTTAGCTTGTAGGGAACACACAGATTCTTTTGAGTGGGGAAAAACAATACATACATATATATGGGAGGTAATATTTCCAAGTCAACTTTACAGTGAAAAGTGCATGAAATTCAAACCAGCACTAGGAACGAAACAGAGAAACCAGAGTAAGTGTTTCTAATGCAACCCATTCCCTTTATGGTAGATGAATGAACGTATCTTAAAATGCTCTATTCTGAGACTTAAGTGTGCGTGAAAGCCGTCAATCACCTAGCTTTTTGGGAACACACAGTTTCTTTTGAGTTGGGAATAACACTATATAAATATATATGGGGAGGTACTAGCTCCAACTCTGTTTCACAGTGAAAAATGCATGAAATTCAAACTGGCACGAGGAAATATACTGAGAAACCATAGTAAGTGTTTCTACGGCAAATCATTCCCTTCATCCTAGATGAACGAACGTCTCTCCACAGGCTCAGTTCTGAGGGTTGAATGTATGCAAAATCATCTATCACTAGTCTTGTGGGGAACAGACAGTTTCTTTTGACTGGGGAACTACACTACATACATATATATGGGGAGGTACTAGCTCCAAGTCGATTTTACAGTGAAAACTGCATGAAATTCAAACCGGCACAAGGAAATATACTGAGAAATCAGAGTAAGTGTTTCTTATGCTACCCATTCCCTTTATGCTAGATGAACGAACCAGACTCCACATGCTCAATTCTGAGAGTTAAGTGTGTGTGAAAGCCGACAGTCAACTAGCTTGTTGGAAACAAACATATTCTTTTGAGTGGAAAACTACAATACATTCATATATATGGAGAGGTACTAGGTCCAACTGTTTCACCGTGAAACCTGCAGCAAATTTACTGACACTAGGAAACATACTAAGAAACAAGAGTAATTATTTCTAGGGCAAACCATTCCCTTTATACTAGACGAATGAAAGCCTGTCCACATGCTCTGTTCTGAGTTTAATGCTAGAGAATACCATCTGTCACTTAGCTTGTAGGGAACACAGTTTCTTTTGAGTGCCGAACTAACTACATACATATATATGGGGAGGTACTAGCCCGAAGTCAATTTTACAATGAAAACTGAATGAACTTCAAACTGGCACTAGGAAACATAACTGAAAATCCAGATAAGTGTTTCAACTGCAACCCATTCCCTTCATCCTAGATGAACTAACGCTTCACCCCATGCTCAGTTCTGAGAGCTAACTCTGTGTGAAAGCCATCTATCACTTAGCTTGTAGGGAACACACAGTTACTTTTGATTGGGGAAATACACTACATACGTATAAATGAGGAGGTACTAGTTCCAAGTCGGTTCAAAAGTGAAAAATGCATGAAGTTCAGACCGGCACTAGTTAATATACTGAGAAACCAGAGTAAGTGTTTCTATTGCTAACTATTCCCTTTATGCTATATGAATGAATGTCTCTACACATGCTCAATTCTGAGAGTTAAGTGAGTATAAAACCCGTTAGTAAGCTAACTTTTTGGGAACACACAAATTCTTTTCAGTGGGAAACAACACTAAATACCTATATATGGGGAGGTACTAGTTCCAAATCGGTTTTACAGTTAAAACTGCATGAATTTCAAACCCAAAATAGGAAACATACTGAGAAAACAGAGAAAATGTTTCTACTGCAAATCATTCCCTTTAAGCTAGTTGAAAGAATGCCTCTCCACATGCTCAGTTCTGAGTGTTGAATATGTTCGAATGTAAACTATAACTTAGCTTGTAGGGAAAACATAGTTTCCTTTGAGTGGGGAAATACACTACATATATCTATATTGGAAGGTAATAGCTCCAAGTCGTTTTTACACTGAAAACTGCATGAATTTCAAACCGCCACTAGGAAACATACTGAGAAATCAGAGTAGTTATTTCAAGTGTTACCTCTTCTCTTTATGCTAGATGAAAGAACGTATCTTAACATGCTCAATTCTGAGAGTAAGTGAGTGTGAAAGCCATCAAACACCTAGCTTGTTAGGGAAACACAATCTTTTTCATGGGGAAAATACATGACATGATTTTATATGGGGAGGTACTAGCCTCAACACGGTTTTACGGTGAGAACTGCATGAACTTCAAACCGGCACGAGGAAACAGACTGAGAAACCCGTGTAAGTGTTTCAACAGCAAACAATTCCCTTTATCCTAATTGAACGAAAGCCTCTACACATGCTCAGTTATGAGGGATGAATGTGTGCATATGTAAAACATAGCTTAGCTTGTAGGGAAAACATAGTTTCTAAAGAGTGCAGAACAACACTACATATATATATATGTATTGGGGTAATACCTCCAACTCGGGTTTACACTGAAAAATACATGAACTTTAAACGGACACTAAGAAACATCCTGACAAACCAGGGAAGTTCTTTCTACTGCAAACCATTATCTTTTGGCTAAAAGAACGAACGTCTCTTCACATGCTCAATTCTGAGAATTAATTGTGTGTGAAAGCCGTCAATCATCTTAGCAACTTGGGAACACACACATTCTATCCAGTGGGAAACTACTCTCTTTCTATATATATATATATATATATATATATATATATATATATATAGGGAGGTACAAGCTCCAACTCGTGTCTAAAGTGAAAAGTGTATAAACTTCAAAACGGCAATAGGAAACATACTGAGAAACCAGAGTAAATGTTTCAACTGCAACACATTCCCTTCATGTTAGATGAAAAAACGTCACAACTCAAGCTCAATTCTGAGATTTAAGAGTGTGTGAAAGCCGTCAACCAACTATCTTGTTTGGAACACACACTTCCTTTACACTGGAAAACTACACCATATAAATATATATGGGGAGGTAATATTTCCAACTCGGTTTTACAGTGAAAACTGCATGAAATTCAAACCGTCACTAGGAAACATACTGAGAAACCAAGTTAGCGTTTCTACTACAAACCATTCCCTTTAGGTTAGATGAACCAAACTCTCTCCACATGCTAAATTCTGAGATTTAGGTCAGTGTAAAAGTCATCAATTACCTAGCTTTTTGGGAAAACAAAGTTTTATTGAGTGGGAAACTACACTGTATATATATATATATATATATATGGGATCATACTAGCTCCAACTCGGTTTTACAGTGAAAAATGCATCAATTTGAAACCAGAATTAGGAAACATACTCAGACCCCACAGTAAGTGTATATACAGCAATCCATTCTGTTTAGTGTAGATGAACGAATCCCTCCTCATATAGTCAGTTTCAAAAATTGAATGTGTGTGAAAGCCGAAAATCAAAAATCTTATCGGGATCACATAGTTTGTTTACAGTGAGGAACACACTACATAAATATACATTGGCAGGTACGTTTTCCAACTAGGTTTTACAGTGAAAACATCATGAAGTTCAAACCGAAAATATTAAAAATACAGCGAAACCAGAGTATGAGTTTCTAGTGGCACCTACTCTATTTATGCTATATGAACAAATGTCTCTCCACTTGCTAAGTACTGAGAGTTCAGACGGTGTGGAAGCCATCAAAACAATAGCATGAAGGGAACACAGACTTTCATTCAGTGGGAAAACAATCTACATACATAAATAGGGGGGTAATAGCTCAACTCGGTTTTACAGTGAAAATTGCATGAACTTCAAGTTGACACTAAATAACATACTGAGAAAACAGAGTAAATGAATCTACTGCAACCCATTCACTTTCGGTTAGATGAATGGACGACTGTTCACATACTGAACTCTGACAATAAAGTTTCTGTGAAATCCGTGATCACCTAGCTTGTTGGGAACACATAGTTGTTTCTACTGGAAAAAAACTATATACATATATATGGGGAGGTAATAGCTCGAACTCGATTTAACACTGAAAACTGCAGGAACGTCTAAGCAGCTCTAGGAAACATAATGAGAAACAAGAGTAAGTGTTATAACTGACACACATTCACTTAATGATACATAGACGAACGACACTACACATGCTCAAATATGACAGAGAAGTGTGTGTGAAAACCAACAATCACCAAGCATTTTGGGAACACAAAGATTCTTTTCATTTGGAAACCACACTACAAAAATATATGTGGGGAGGTATAAGCTACAAAAATGTTTATATTCAAAATCGCAGGAAATTAAAATCGGAAATAGGAAACAGACTGAGAAACCAGGTTGAGGTTTCTAACAGAAACGAGTTTCAATTGTGCTAGATGAAAAAAAGTTTCTCCAAATGTGAAGCTTCAAACTGAAAAGAAAGATTGCGTTCCCAAAAAGTTAATTGAAGGAAGCTTTCACACACACTTATATCTCAGAACTGAGCATGTGGAGAGACGTTCGCTCTCAAAGAACAAGGAAATGGGTTAGGAGAAACACTTACTCTGGTTTCTTAGTCTGTTTCCTAGTGCCAGTTAGAAATACCTGAACATTTCACAGTAAACCAGAGTTGGAACATGTACTTCCCCATAAATAGATATGCAGTGGAGTTTGCAACTGAAAATGAATATTGCGTTCCCAACAAGCTAGGTGAAGGACCGCCTACACACATTATCTCTCAGAAATGGGCACGTGGATAGACGTTAATTCATCAAGCACCAATGGAAAGGGTTGCAGGAGAGACACATACTCAGGTTTCTCAGTCAGTTTCCTAAAGCCGTTTATAAGTTCCTGCAATATACAGTGTAAAAAAGGGTTAGAGATTCTACCTAGCAATAAATATGTATGCAGTGGGGTTTGATAGTGAAAAGAAACCCTGTGTTTCCAACAAGCTGGATGAAGGATGAGGTTCACATACACTTATCTCTCAGAATTGAGTATGTGGAGAGATGTTCGTTCATCTAGCACAAGGGAACGGGTTACAGGAGAAATAATTACCCTGGTTTCCCAGTATGTTTCCAGTGCCAATTTGAACTTGCTGGAGATTTCACTGTAAAATACAGTTAGAGCTTGAACCTCCCGATATATAAGTATGCATTGGAGTATGCATCTAAAAAGAAACTTTGTGATCCAAACAAGCAAGATGAAGGAAGGCTTTCACACACACTTATCTCTCAGAACTGACCACGAGGAGAGACGTTCATTCATCCAGCACAAAGGGAACGGATTGCAGGAGAATCACTTACTCTGGTTTCTCAGTCTGATTCCTAGTGCCGGTTTGAAGTGCCTGCGGTTTGCACTGTAAAATCGAGTTGGAGCTTATTCCTCCCCATATATATTTCTGGAGTGGAGTTTGCCACTGACAAGAAACTTTGTGCTCCCTTCAAGCTAGGTGAAGGACGGCTTTCACACACACTTATCTCTCGGAATTTAGCATGTGGAGAGACGTTCGTTCGTCCAGCACAATGGGAACGGGTTGCAAGAGAAACCTTTTCTCTAGTTTCTCAGTCTGTTTCCTAGTGCCGGTTTGAAGTGCCTGCTTTTTCACTGTAAAATTGAGTTGGAGCTTCTACCTCCCCATATATATGTATGAAGTGGAGCTTGCAACTGAAAAGAAACTTTGTGTTCCCTTCAAGCTAGGTGAAGGACGGTTTCACACACACTTATCTCTCAGAAATGAGCATGTGGAGAGACGTTGGTTCATCCAGCACAAAGGGAACGGGTTGCAGGAGAAACAATTACTTTGGTTTCTCAGTCTGTTTCCTAGTGCCTGTTTGAAATGCCTGCCGTTTTCACTGTAAACACGAGTTGGAGCTTGTACCTCCCCATATATATGTATGGAACGGAGTTGTCAAATGAAAAGAAAATTTGTGTTCCACTCAAGCTAGCTGAAGGACGACTTTCACACACAGATGTCTCTCAGAACTCAGCATGTGGAGAGACGTTCTTTCATCCAGCACAAAGGGAATGGTTTCCAGGAGAAACAATTACTCTGGTTTCTCAGTCTGTTCCCTGGTGCCGGTTTGACGTGCCTGCCTTTTTCCCTGTAAAAAAGAGTTGGAGCATCTACATCCCCATATATATGTATGGAGTGGAGTTTGCAACTGAAAAGAAACTTTGTGTTCCCTTCAAGATAGATGAAGGACAGCTTTCAATCACATTTATCTCTCAGAATTGAGCATGTGGAGAGAAGTTCGTTCATCCAGCACAAAGTGAACGGGTTGGAGGAGAAACACTTACTCTGGTTTCTCAGTCTGTTTCCTAGTGCCGGTTTGAAGTGCCTGCCGTTTTCACTGAAAAACAGAGATGGAGCTTGTACCTCCAATATATAATTATGGAGTGGGTTTGCAAATGAAAATAAACTTTGTGTTCCCTTCAAGCTAGTTGAAGGATGGCTTCACACACAATTATCTCTCAGAACCTAGCATGTGGAGTGACGTTCGTTCATCCAGCACAAACTGAACGGGTTGCAGGAGAAACCCTTACTCTGGTTTCTCAGTCTGTTTCCTAGTGCCGGTTTGAAGTGCCTGTTTTTTCACTGTAAAACAGAGTTGGAGCTTCTTCCTCCCCATACATATGTATGGAGAGGGGTTTGCAACGAAAAGAAATTTTGTGTTCCCATAAATCTAGTTGATGGACGGCTTTCACACACACTTATCTCTGAGAACTGAGCATGTGGAGAGACGTTCGTTCATCCAGCACAAAGGGAATGGGTTGCAGGTGAAACACTTACTCTGGTTTCTCAGTCTGTTTCTTAGTGCCAGTTTTATGTGCCAGCCGTTTTCACTGTAAAACCGAGTTGTAGCTTGTACCTCCCCATATATATGTAAGGAGTGGGATTTGAAACGAAAAGAAACTATGTGTTCCCATAAATCTAGTTGATGGACGGCTTTCACACACACTTCTCTCTCAGAACTGAGCATGTGGAGAGACGTTCGTTCATCCAGTACAAAGGGAACGGTTTGTATGAAAGACAATTACTCTGGTTTGTCAGTCTGTTTCCTTGTGCTGGTTTGAAGTGCCTGCCCATTTCACTGTAAACCCGAGTTGGTGCTTATTCTTCCCCATATATATGTATGGTGTGGGGTTGGCAACTGAAAAGAAATTTTGGGTTCCCTTCAAGCTGGGTGAAGGACGGATTTCACACACACATATCTCTCAGACCTTAGCATGTGGAGAGACGTTCGTTCATGCAGCACAAACGGAACGGGTTGCAGGAGAAACACTTACTCTGATTTCTCAGTCTGTTTCCCGATGCACGTTTAAAGTTACTGCGGTTTG
Source organism: Vicugna pacos (assembly GCF_048564905.1). Classification (NCBI taxonomy): domain Eukaryota; kingdom Metazoa; phylum Chordata; class Mammalia; order Artiodactyla; family Camelidae; genus Vicugna; species Vicugna pacos. Next base: position 73,346,326 of record NW_027328740.1, on the reverse strand, counting down.
AACTGTAAAACCGAGTTGGAGCTTGTACCTCTCCATATATATAAATGGAGTGGGGATTTCAAATTAAAAGAAACTTTGTGTTCCCTTCAAGCTAGGTGAAGGACGGCTTTCACACACAGTTATCTTACAGAACTGAGCAAGTGGAAAGTAGTTCGTTCAACCACCCCAAAAGGAACGTGTTGAAGGAGAAACACTTACTCTGGTTTCTCAGTCTAATTCCTAGTGCCGGTTTGAAGTTCCAGCGGTTTGCACTGTAAAACCGAGTTGGAGCTTATTCCTAAACATATATATTTCTGTAGTTGAGTTTGCAAATGCAACCCGTTCCCTTTGTGCTGGATGAACGAACGTCTCTCCACATGCTCAGTTCTGAGAGATAAGTGTGTTTGAAAGCCGTCCTTCAAATAGCTTGAAGGGAACACAAAGTTTCTTTTCAATTGCAAACTCCACTCCATACATATGTATGGGGAGGTACAAGCTCCAACTCGGTTTTACAGTGAAAACGGCAGGCACTTCAAACCGGCACTAGGAAACCGACTGAGAATCCAGAGTAAGGGTTTCTCCTGCAAACCGTTCCCTTTGTGCTGGATGAACGAACGTCTCTCCACATGCTCAGTTCTGAGAGATAAGTGTGTGTGAAAGCCGTCCTTCACCTAGCTTGAAGGGAACACAAAGTTTCTTTTCAGTTGCCAACTCCACTCCATACATATATATGGGGAGGTAAAGCCCCAACTCGGTTTTACAGTGTAAACGGCAGGCACTTCAAACCGGCACTAGGAAACAGACTGAGAAACCAGAGTAAGGGTTTCTCCTGCAACCCGTTCCCTTTGTGCTGGATGAACGAACGTCTCTCCACATGCTCAGTTCTGAGAGATAAGTGTGTGTGAAAGCCGTCCTTCACCTAGCTTGAAGGGAACACAAAGTTTCTTTTCAGTTGCCAAATCCACTCCATACTTATATATGGGGAGGTACAAGCTCCAACTGGGTTTTACAGTGAAAACGGCAGGCACTTCAAACTGGCACTAGGAAACAGACTGAGAAACCAGAGTAAGGGTTTCTCCTGCAACCCGTTCCCTTTGTGCTGGATGAACGAACGTCTCTCCACATGCTCAGTTCTGAGAGATAAGTGTGTGTGAAAGCCGTCCTTCACCTAGCTTGAAGGGAACACAAAGTTTCTTTTCAGTTGCCAACTCCACTCCATACATATATATGGAGAGGTACAAGCTCCAACTCGGTTTCACAGTGAAAACGGCAGGCACTTCAAACCGGCACTAGGAAACAGACTGAGAAACCAGAGTAAGGGTTTCTCCTGCAACCCGTTCCCGTTGTGCTGGATGAACGAACGTCTCTCCACATGCTCAGTTCTGAGAGATAAGTGTGTGTGAAAGCCGTCCTTCACCTAGCTTGAAGGGAACACAAAGTTTCTTTTCAGGTGCCAACTACACTCCATACATATATATGGGGAGGTACAAGCTCCAACTCGGTTTTACAGTGAAAACGGCAGGCACTTGAAACCGGCACTAGGAAACAGACTGAGAAACCAGAGTAAGGGTTTCCCCTGCAACCCGTTCCCTTTGTGCTGGATGAACGAACGTCTCTCCACATGCTCAGTTCTGAGAGATAAGTGTGTGTGAAAGCCGTCCTTCACCTAGCTTGAAGAGAACACAAAGTTTCTTTTCAGTTGCCAACTCCACTCCATACATATATATGGGGAGGTACAAGCTCCAACTCCGTTTTACAGTGAAAACGGCAGGCACTTCAAACCGGCACTAGGAAACAGACTGAGAAACCAGAGTAAGGGTTTCTCCTGCAACCCGTTCCCTTTGTGCTGGATGAACGAACGTCTCTCCACATGCTCAGTTCTGAGAGATAAGTGTGTGTGAAAGCCGTCCTTCACCTAGCTTGAAGGGAACACAAAGTTTCTTTTCAGTTGCCAACTCCACTCCATACATATATATGGGAATGTACAAGCCCCAACTCGGTTTTACAGTGAAAACGGCAGGCACTTCAAACCGGCACTAGGAAACAGACTGAGAAACCAGAGTAAGGGTTTCTCCTGCAACCCGTTCCCTTTGTGCTGGATGAACGAACGTCTCTCCACATGCTCAGTTCTGAGAGATAAGTGTGTGTGAAAGCCGTCCTTCACCTTGCTTGAAGGGAACACAAAGTTTCTTTTCAGTTGCCAACTCCACTCCATACATATATATGGGGAGGTACAAGCTGCAACTCGGTTTTACAGTGAAAACGGCAGGCACTTCAAACCGGCACTAGGAAACAGACTGAGAAACCAGAGTAAGGGTTTCTCCTGCAACCCGTTCCCGTTGTGCTGGATGAACGAACGTTTCTCCACATGCTCAGTTCTGAGAGATAAGTGTGTGTGAAAGCCGTCCTTCACCTAGCTTGAAGGGAACACAAAGTTTCTTTTCAGTTGCCAACTCCACTCCATACATATATATGGGGAGGTACAAGCTCCAACTCCGTTTTACAGTGAAAACGGCAGGCACTTCAAACCGGCACTAGGAAACCGACCCAGAATCCAGAGTAAGGGTTTCTCCTGCAACCCGTTCCCGTTGTGCTGGATGAACGAACGTCTCTCCACATGCTCAGTTCTGAGAGATAAGTGTGTGTGAAAGCCGTCCTTCACCTAGCTTGAAGGGAACACAAAGTTTCTTTTCAGTTGCCAACTCCACTCCATACATATATATGGGGAGGTACAAGCTCCAACTCGATTTTACAGTGAAAACGGCAGGCACTTCAAACCGGCACTAGGAAACAAACTGAGAAACCAGAGTAAGGGTTTCTCCTGCAACCCGTTCTCTTTGTGCTGGATGAATGAACGTCTCTCCACATGCTCAGTTCTGAGAGATAAGTGTGTGTGAAAGCCGTCCTTCACCTAGCTTGAAGGGAACACAAAGTTTCTTTTCAGTTGCCAACTCCACTCCATACATATATATGGGGAGGTACAAGCTCCAACTCGGTTTTACAGTGAAAACGGCAGGCACTTCAAACCGGCACTAGGAAACAGACTGAGAAACCAGAGTAAGGGTTTCTCCTGCAACCCGTTCCCTTTGTGCTGGATGAACGAACGTCTCTCCACATGCTCAGTTCTGAGAGATAAGTGTGTGTGAAAGCCGTCCTTCACCTAGCTTTAAGGGAACACAAAGTTTCTTTTCAGTTGCCAACTCCAATCCATACATATATATGGGGAGGTACAAGCTCCAACTCGGTTTTACAGTGAAAACGGCAGGCACTTCAAACCGGCACTAGGAAACAGACTGAGAAACCAGAGTCAGGGTTTCTCCTGCAACCCGTTCCCTTTGTGCTGGATGAACGAACGTCTCTCCACATGCTCAGTTCTGAGAGATAAGTGTGTGTGAAAGCCGTCCTTCACCTAGATTGAAGGGAACACAAAGTTTCTTTTCAGTTGCCAACTCCACTCCATACATATATATGGGGAGGTACAAGCTCCAACTCGGTTTTACAGTGAAAACGGCAGGCACTTCAAACCGGAACTAGGAAACAGCCTGAGAAACCAGAGTAAGGGTTTCTCCTGCAACCCGTTCCCTTTGTGCTGGATGAACGAACGTCTCTCCACATGCTCAGTTCTGAGAGATAAGTGTGTGTGAAAGCCGTCCTTCACCTAGCTTGAAGGGAACACAAAGTTTCTTTTCAGTTGCCAACTCCACTCCATACATATATATGGGGAGGTACAAGCTCCAACTCGGTTTTACAGTGAAAACGGCAGGCACTTCAAACCGGCACTAGGAAACAGACTGAGAAACCAGAGTAAGGGTTTCTCCTGCAACCCGTTCCTTTGTGCTGGATGAACGAACGTCTCTCCACATGCTCAGTTCTGAGAGATAAGTGTGTGTGAAAGCCGTCCTTCACCTAGCTTGAAGGGAACACAAAGTTTCTTTTCAGTTGCCAACTCCACTCCATACATATATATGGGGAGGTACAAGCTCCAACTCGGTTTTACAGTGAAAACGGCAGCACTTCAAACCGGCACTAGGAAACAGACTGAGAAACCAGAGTAAGGGTTTCTCCTGCAACCCGTTCCCTTTGTGCTGGATGAACGAACGTCTCTCCACATGCTCAGTTCTGAGAGATAAGTGTGTGTGAAAGCCGTCCTTCACCTAGCTTGAAGGGAACACAAAGTTTCTTTTCAGTTGCCAACTCCACTCCATACATATATATGGGAATGTACAAGCCCCAACTCGGTTTTACAGTGAAAACGGCAGGCACTTCAAACCGGCACTAGGAAACAGACTGAGAAACCAGAGTAAGGGTTTCTCCTGCAAACCGTTCCCTTTGTGCTGGATGAACGAACGTCTCTCCACATGCTCAGTTCTGAGAGATAAGTGTGTGTGAAAGCCGTCCTTCACCTAGCTTGAAGGGAACACAAAGTTTCTTTTCAGTTGCCAACTCCACTCCATACATATATATGGGGTGGTACAAGCTGCAACTCGGGTTTACAGTGAAAACGGCAGGCACTTCAAACCGGCACTAGGAAACAGACTGAGGAACCAGAGTAAGGGTTTCTCCTGCAACCCGTTCCCGTTGTGCTGGATGAACGAACGTTTCTCCACATGCTCAGTTCTGAGAGATAAGTGTGTGTGAAAGCCGTCCTTCACCTAGCTTGAAGGGAACACAAAGTTTCTTTTCAGTTGCCAACTCCACTCCATACATATATATAGAGAGGTACAAGCTCCAACTCCGTTTTACAGTGAAAACGGCAGGCACTTCAAACCGGCACTAGGAAACAGACTGAGAAACCAGAGTAAGGGTTTCTCCTGCAACCCGTTCCCTTTGTGCTGGATGAACGAACGTCTCTCCACATGCTCAGTTCTGAGAGATAAGTGTGTGTGAAAGCCGTCCTTCACCTAGCTTGAAGGGAACACAAAGTTTCTTTTCAGTTGCCAACTCCACTCCATACATATATATGGGGAGGTACAAGCTCCAACTCGGTTTTACAGTGAAAACGGCAGGCACTTCAAACCGGAACTAGGAAACAGCCTGAGAAACCAGAGTAAGGGTTTCTCCTGCAACCCGTTCCCTTTGTGCTGGATGAACGAACGTCTCTCCACATGCTCAGTTCTGAGAGATAAGTGTGTGTGAAAGCCGTCCTTCACCTAGCTTGAAGGGAACACAAAGTTTCTTTTCAGTTGCCAACTCCACTCCATACATATATATGGGGAGGTACAAGCTCCAACTCGGTTTTACAGTGAAAACGGCAGGCACTTCAAACCGGCACTAGGAAACAGACTGAGAAACCAGAGTAAGGGTTTCTCCTGCAACCCGTTCCTTTGTGCTGGATGAACGAACGTCTCTCCACATGCTCAGTTCTGAGAGATAAGTGTGTGTGAAAGCCGTCCTTCACCTAGCTTGAAGGGAACACAAAGTTTCTTTTCAGTTGCCAACTCCACTCCATACATATATATGGGGAGGTACAAGCTCCAACTCGGTTTTACAGTGAAAACGGCAGGCACTTCAAACCGGCACTAGGAAACAGACTGAGAAACCAGAGTAAGGGTTTCTCCTGCAACCCGTTCCCTTTGTGCTGGATGAACGAACGTCTCTCCACATGCTCAGTTCTGAGAGATAAGTGTGTGTGAAAGCCGTCCTTCACCTAGCTTGAAGGGAACACAAAGTTTCTTTTCAGTTGCCAACTCCACTCCATACATATATATGGGAATGTACAAGCCCAACTCGGTTTTACAGTGAAAACGGCAGGCACTTCAAACCGGCACTAGGAAACAGACTGAGAAACCAGAGTAAGGGTTTCTCCTGCAAACCGTTCCCTTTGTGCTGGATGAACGAACGTCTCTCCACATGCTCAGTTCTGAGAGATAAGTGTGTGTGAAAGCCGTCCTTCACCTAGCTTGAAGGGAACACAAAGTTTCTTTTCAGTTGCCAACTCCACTCCATACATATATATGGGGAGGTACAAGCTGCAACTCGGTTTTACAGTGAAAACGGCAGGCACTTCAAACCGGCACTAGGAAACAGACTGAGGAACCAGAGTAAGGGTTTCTCCTGCAACCCGTTCCCGTTGTGCTGGATGAACGAACGTTTCTCCACATGCTCAGTTCTGAGAGATAAGTGTGTGTGAAAGCCGTCCTTCACCTAGCTTGAAGGGAACACAAAGTTTCTTTTCAGTTGCCAACTCCACTCCATACATATATATAGAGAGGTACAAGCTCCAACTCCGTTTTACAGTGAAAACGGCAGGCACTTCAAACCGGCACTAGGAAACAGACTGAGAAACCAGAGTAAGGGTTTCTCCTGCAACCCGTTCCCTTTGTGCTGGATGAACGAACGTCTCTCCACATGCTCAGTTCTGAGAGATAAGTGTGTGTGAAAGCCGTCCTTCACCTAGCTTGAAGGGAACACAAAGTTTCTTTTCAGTTGCCAACTCCACTCCATACATATATATGGGGAGGTACAAGCTCCAACTCGGTTTTACAGTGAAAACGGCAGGCACTTCAAACCGGCACTAGGAAACAGACTGAGAAACCAGAGTAAGGGTTTCTCCTGCAACCCGTTCTCTTTGTGCTGGATGAACGAACGTCTCTCCACATGCTCAGTTCTGAGAGATACGTGTGTGTGAATGCCGTCCTTCAACTAGCTTGAAGGGAACACAAAGTTTCTTTTCAGTTGCCAAATCCACTCCATACATATATATGGGGAGGTACAAGCTCCAACTCGGTTTTACAGTGAAAACGGCAGGCACTTCAAACCGGCACTAGGAAACAGACTGAGAAACCAGAGTAAGGGTTTCTCCTGCAACCCGTTCCCTTTGTGCTGGATGAACGAACGTCTCTCCACATGCTCAGTTCTGAGAGATAAGTGTGTGTGAAAGCCGTCCTTCACCTAGCTTGAAGGGAACACAAAGTTTCTTTTCAGTTGCCAACTCCACTCCATACATATATATGGGGAGGTACAAGCCCCAACTCGGTTTTACAGTGAAAACGGCAGGCACTTCAAACCGGCACTAGGAAACAGACTGAGAAACCAGAGTAAGGGTTTCTCCTGCAACCCGTTCCCTTTGTGCTGGATGAAAGAACGTCTCTCCACATGCTCAGTTCTGAGAGATAAGTGTGTGTGAAAGCCGTCCTTCACCTAGCTTGAAGGGAACACAAAGTTTCTTTTCAGTTGCCAACTCCACTCCATACATATATATGGGGAGGTACAAGCTCCAACTCGGTTTTACAGTGAAAACGGCAGGCACTTCAAACCGGCACTAGGAAACAGACTGAGAAACCAGAGTAAGGGTTTCTCCTGCAACCCGTTCCCTTTGTGCTGGATGAACGAACGTCTCTCCACATGCTCAGTTCTGAGAGATAAGTGTGTGTGAAAGCCGTCCTTCATCTAGCTTGAAGGGAACACAAAGTTTCTTTTCAGTTGCCAACTCCACTCCATACATATATATGGGGAGGTACAAGCTCCAACTCGGTTTTACAGTGAAAACGGCAGGCACTTCAAACCGGCACTAGGAAACAGACTGAGAAACCAGAGTAAGGGTTTCTCCTGCAACCCGTTCCCGTTGTGCTGCATGAACGAACGTCTCTCCACATGCTCAGTTCTGAGAGATAAGTGTGTGTGAAAGCCGTCCTTCACCTAGCTTGAAGGGAACACAAAGTTTCTTTTCAGTTGCCAACTCCACTCCATACATATATATGGGGAGGTACAAGCTCCAACTCGGTTTTACAGTGAAAACGGCAGGCACTTCAAACCGGCACTAGGAAACCGACTGAGAAACCAGAGTAAGGGTTTCTCCTGCAACCCGTTCCTTTTGTGCTGGATGAACGAACGTCTCTCCACATGCTCAGTTCTGAGAGATAAGTGTGTGTGAAAGCCGTCCTTCACCTAGCTTGAAGGGAACACAAAGTTTCTTTTCAGTTGCCAACTCCACTCCATACATATATATGGGGAGGTACAAGCTCCAACTCGGTTTTACAGTGAAAACGGCAGGCACTTCAAACCGGCACTAGGAAACCGACTGAGAATCCAGAGAAAGGGTTTCTCCTGCAACCCGTTCCCGTTGGGCTGGATGAACGAACGTCTCTCCACATGCTCAGTTCTGAGAGATAAGTGTGTGTGAAAGCCGTAGTTCACCTAGCTTGAAGGGAACACAAAGTTTCTTTTCAGTTGCCAAATCCACTCCATACATATATATGGGGAGGTACAAGCTCCAACTCGGTTTTACAGTGAAAACGGCAGGCACTTCAAACCGGCACTAGGAAACAGACTGAGAAACCAGAGTAAGGGTTTCTCCTTTAACCCGTTCCCTTTGTGCTAGATGAACGAACGTCTCTCCACATGCTCAGTTCTGAGAGATAAGTGTGTGTGAAAGCGGTCCTTCACCTAGCTTGAAGGGAACACAAAGTTTCTTTTCAGTTGCCAAATCCACTCCATACATATATATGGGGAGGTACAAGCTGCAACTCGGTTTTACAGTGAAAACGGCAGGCACTTCAAACCGGCACTAGGAAACAGACTGAGAAACCAGAGTAAGGGTTTCTCCTGCAACCCGTTCCCGTTGTGCTGGATGAACGAACGTCTCTCAACATGCTCAGTTCTGAGAGATAAGTGTGTGTGAAAGCCGTCCTTCAACTAGCTTGAAGGGAACACAAAGTTACTTTTCAGTTGCCAACTCCACTCCATACATATATATGGGGAGGTACAAGCTCCAACTCGGTTTTACAGTGAAAACGGCAGGCACTTCAAACCGGCACTAGGAAACCGACTGAGAAACCAGAGTAAGGGTTTCTCCTGCAACCCGTTCCCTTTGTGCTGGATGAACGAACGTCTCTCCACATGCTCAGTTCTGAGAGATAAGTGTGTGTGAAAGCCGTCCTTCACCTAGCTTGAAGGGAACACAAAGTTTCTTTTCAGTTGCCAACTCCACTCCATACATATATATGGGGAGGTACAAGCTCCAACTCGGTTTTACAGTGAAAACGGCAGGCACTTCAATCCGGCACTAGGAAACCGACTGAGAATCCAGAGAAAGGGTTTCTCCTGCAACGCGTTCCCGTTGTGCTGGATGAACGAACGTCTCTCCACATGCTCAGTTCTGAGAGATAAGTGTGTGTGAAAGCCGTCCTTCACCTAGCTTGAAGGGAACACAAAGTTTCTTTTCAGTAGCCAACTCCACTCCATACATATATATGGGGAGGTACAAGCTCCAACTCGGTTTTACAGTGAAAACGGCAGGCACTTCAATCCGGCACTAGGAAACCGACTGAGAATCCAGAGAAAGGGTTTCTCCTGCAACGCGTTCCCGTTGTGCTGGATGAACGAACGTCTCTCCACATGCTCAGTTCTGAGAGATAAGTGTGTGTGAAAGCCGTCCTTCACCTAGCTTGAAGGGAACACAAAGTTTCTTTTCAGTAGCCAACTCCACTCCATACATATATATGGGGAGGTACAAGCTCCAACTCGGTTTTACAGTGAAAACTGCAGGCACTTCAAACCGGCACTAGGAAACAGACTGAGAAACCAGAGTAAGGGTTTCTCCTGCAACCCGTTCCCTTTGTGCTGGATGAACGAACGTCTCTCCACATGCTCAGTTCTGAGAGATAAGTGTGTGTGAAAGCCGTCCTTCACCTAGCTTGAAGGGAACACAAAGTTTCTTTTCAGTTGCCAACTCCACTCCATACATATATATGGGGAGGTACAAGCTCCAACTCGGTTTTACAGTGAAAACGGCAGGCACTTCAAACCGGCACTAGGAAACAGACTGAGAAACCAGAGTAAGGGTTTCACCTGCAACCCGTTCCCTTTGTGCTGGATGAACGAACGTCTCTCCACATGCTCAGTTCTGAGAGATACGTGTGTGTGAAAGCCGTCCTTCACCTAGCTTGAAGGGAACACAAAGTTTCTTTTCAGTTGCCAACTCCACTCCATACATATATATGGGGAGGTACAAGCTCCAACTCGGTTTTACAGTGAAAACGGCAGGCACTTCAAACCGGCACTAGGAAACCGACTGAGAATCCAGAGTAAGGGTTTCTCCTGCAACCCGTTCCCGTTGTGCTAGATGAACGAACGTCTCTCCACATGCTCAGTTCCGAGAGATAAGTGTGTGTGAAAGCCGTCCTTCACCTAGCTTGAAGGGAACACAAAGTTTCTTTTCAGTTGCCAACTCCTCTCCATACATATATATGGGGAGGTACAAGCTCCAACTCGGTTTTACAGTGAAAACGGCAGGCACTTCAAACCGGCAATATTAAACCGACTGAGAATCCAGAGAAAGGGTTTCTCCTGCAACCCGTTCCCGTTGTGCTGGATGAACGAACGTCTCTCCACATGCTCAGTTCTGAGAGATTCGTGTGTGTGAAAGCCGTACTTCACCTAGCTTGAAGGGAACACAAAGTTTCTTTTCAGTTGCCAACTCCACTCCATACATATATATGGGGAGGTACAAGCTCCAACTCGGTTTTACAGTGAAAACGGCAGGCACTTCAAACCGGCACTAGGAAACAGACTGAGAGACCAGAGTAAGGGTTTCTCCTGCAACCCGTTCCCTTTGTGCTGGATGAACGAACGTCTCTCCACATGCTCAGTTCTGAGAGATAAGTGTGTGTGAAAGCCGTCCTTCACCTAGCTTGAAGGGAACACAAAGTTTCTTTTCAGTTGCCAACTCCACTCCATACATATATATGGGGAGGTACAAGCTCCAACTCGATTTTACAGTGAAAACGGCAGGCACTTCAAACCGGCACTAGGAAACAGACTGAGAAACCAGAGTAAGGGTTTCTCCTGCAAACCGTTCCCTTTGTGCTGGATGAACGAACGTCTCTCCACATGCTCAGTTCTGAGAGATTCGTGTGTGTGAAAGCTGTCCTTCACCTAGCTTGAAGGGAACACAAAGTTTCTTTTCAGTTGCCAACTCCACTCCATACATATATATGGGGAGGTACAAGCTCCAACTCGGTTTTACAGTGAAAACGGCAGGCACTTCAAACCGGCACTAGGAAACCGACTGTGAATCCAGAGTAAGGGTTTCTCCTGCAACCCGTTCCCGTTGTGCTAGATGAACGAACGTCTCTCCACATGCTCAGTTCCGAGAGATAAGTGTGTGTGAAAGCCGTCCTTCACCTAGCTTGAAGGGAACACAAAGTTTCTTTTCAGTTGCCAACTCCACTCCATACATATATATGGGGAGGTACAAGCTCCAACTCGGTTTTACAGTGAAAACGGCAGGCACTTCAAACCGGCACTAGGAAACCGACTGAGAATCCAGAGAAAGGGTTTCTCCTGCAACCCGTTCCCGTTTTGCTGGATGAACGAACGTCTCTCCACATGCTCAGTTCTGAGAGATAAGTGTGTGTGAAAGCCGTCCTTCACCTAGCTTGAAGGGAACACAAAGTTTCTTTTCAGTTGCCAACTCCACTCCATACATATATATGGGGAGGTACAAGCTCCAACTCGGTTTTACAGTGAAAACGGCAGGCACTTCAAACCGGCACTAGGAAACCGACTGAGAATCCAGAGAAAGGGTTTCTCCTGCAACCCGTTCCCGTTGTGCTGGATGAACGAACGTCTCTCCACATGCTCAGTTCTGAGAGATAAGTGTGTGTGAAAGCCGTCCTTCACCTAGCTTGAAGGGAACACAAAGTTTCTTTTCAGTTGCCAACTCCACTCCATACATATATATGGGGAGGTACAAGCTCCAACTCGGTTTTACAGTGAAAACGGCAGGCACTTCAAACCGGCACTAGGAAACAGACTGAGAAACCAGAGTAAGGGTTTCTCCTTTAACCCGTTCCCTTTGTGCTAGATGAACGAACGTCTCTCCACATGCTCAGTTCTGAGAGATAAGTGTGTGTGAAAGCGGTCCTTCACCTAGCTTGAAGGGAACACAAAGTTTCTTTTCAGATGCCAACTCCACTCCATACATATATATGGGGAGGTACAAGCTCCAACTCCGTTTTACAGTGAAAACGGCAGGCACTTCAAACCGGCACTAGGAAACAGACTGAGAAACCAGAATAAGGGTTTCTCCTGCAACCCGTTCCTTTGTGCTGGATGAACGAACGTCTCTCCACATGCTCAGTTCTGAGAGATACGTGTGTGTGAAAGCCGTCCTTCACCTAGCTTGAAGGGAACACAAAGTTTTTTTCAGTTGCCAACTCCACTCCATACATATATATGGGGAGGTACAAGCCCCAACTCGGTTTTACAGTGAAAACGGCAGGCACTTCAAACCGGCACTAGGAAACAGACTGAGAAACCAGAGTAAGGGTTTCTCCTGCAACCCGTTCCCTTTGTGCTGGATGAAAGAACGTCTCTCCACATGCTCAGTTCTGAGAGATAAGTGTGTGTGAAAGCCGTCCTTCACCTAGCTTGAAGGGAACACAAAGTTTCTTTTCAGTTGCCAACTCCACTCCATACATATATATGGGGAGGTACAAGCTCCAACTCGGTTTTTCAGTGAAAACGGCAGGCACTTCAAACCGGCACTAGGAAACAGACTGAGAAACCAGAGTAAGGGTTTCTCCTGCAACCCGTTCCCTTTGTGCTGGATGAACGAACGTCTCTCCACATGCTCAGTTCTGAGAGATAAGTGTGTGTGAAAGCCGTCCTTCATCTAGCTTGAAGGGAACACAAAGTTTCTTTTCAGTTGCCAACTCCACTCCATACATATATATGGGGAGGTACAAGCCCCAACTCGGTTTTACAGTGAAAACGGCAGGCACTTCAAACCGGCAATATTAAACCGACTGAGAATCCAGAGTAAGGGTTTCTCCTGCAACCGGTTCCCGTTGTGCTGCATGAACGAACGTCTCTCCACATGCTCAGTTCCGAGAGATAAGTGTGTGTGAAAGCCGTCCTTCACCTAGCTTGAAGGGAACACAAAGTTTCTTTTCAGTTGCCAACTCCACTCCATACATATATATGGGGAGGTACAAGCTCCAACTCGGTTTTACAGTGAAAACGGCAGGCACTTCAAACCGGCAATATTAAACCGACTGAGAATCCAGAGAAAGGGTTTCTCCTGCAACCCGTTCCCGTTGTGCTGGATGAACGAACGTCTCTCCACATGCTCTGTTCTGAGAGATAAGTGTGTGTGATAACCGTCCTTCACCTAGCTTGAAGGGAACACAAAGTTTCTTTTCAGTTGCCAACTCCACTCCATACATATATATGGGGAGGTACAAGCTCCAACTCGGTTTTACAGTGAAAACGGCAGGCACTTCAAACCGGCACTAGGAAACAGACTGAGAAACCAGAGTAAGGGTTTCTCCTGCAACCCGTTCCCTTTGTGCTGGATGAACGAACGTCTCTCCACATGCTCAGTTCTGAGAGATAAGTGTGTGCGAAAGCCGTCCTTCACCTAGCTTGAAGGGAACACAAAGTTTCTTTTCAGTTGCCAACTCCACTCCATACATATATATGGGGAGGTACAAGCTCCAACTCGGTTTTACAGTGAAAACGGCAGGCACTTCAAACCGGCACTAGGAAACCGACTGAGAATCCAGAGAAAGGGTTTCTCCTGCAACCCGTTCCCTTTGTGCTGGATGAACGAACGTCTCTCCACATGCTCAGTCTGAGAGATATGTGTGTGTGAAAGCCGTCCTTCACCTATCTTGAAGGGAACACAAAGTTTCTTTTCAGTAGCCAACTCCACTCCATACATATATATGGGGAGGTACAAGCTCCAACTCGGTTTTACAGTGAAAACGGCAGGCACTTCAAACCGGCACTAGGAAACCGACTGAGAATCCAGAGTAAGGGTTTCTCCTGCAACCCGTTCCCGTTGTGCTAGATGAACGAACGTCTCTCCACATGCTCAGTTCCGAGAGATAAGTGTGTGTGAAAGCCGTCCTTCACCTAGCTTGAAGGGAACACAAAGTTTCTTTTCAGTTGCCAACTCCACTCCATACATATATATGGGGAGGTACAAGCTCCAACTCGGTTTTACAGTGAAAACGGCAGGCACTTCAAACCGGCAATATTAAACCGACTGAGAATCCAGAGAAAGGGTTTCTCCTGCAACCCGTTCCCGTTGTGCTGGATGAACGAACGTCTCTCCACATGCTCAGTTCTGAGAGATAAGTGTGTGTGATAACCGTCCTTCACCTAGCTTGAAGGGAACACAAAGTTTCTTTTCAGTTGCCAACTCCACTCCATACATATATATGGGGAGGTACAAGCTCCAACTCGGTTTTACAGTGAAAACGGCAGGCACTTCAAACCGGCAGTAGGAAACCGACTGAGAATCCAGAGAAAGGGTTTCTCCTGCAACCCGTTCCTTTTGTGCTGGATGAACGAACGTCTCTCCACATGCTCAGTTCTGAGAGATAAGTGTGTGTGAAAGCCGTCCTTCACCTAGCTTGAAGGGAACACAAAGTTTCTTTTCAGTTGCCAACTCCACTCCATACATATATATGGGGAGGTACAAGCTCCAACTCGGTTTTACAGTGAAAACGGCAGGCACTTCAAACCGGCACTAGGAAACCGACTGAGAATCCAGAGAAAGGGTTTCTCCTGCAACCCGTTCCCGTTGGGCTGGATGAACGAACGTCTCTCCACATGCTCAGTTCTGAGAGATAAGTGTGTGTGAAAGCCGTAGTTCACATAGCTTGAAGGGAACACAAAGTTTCTTTTCAGTTGCCAACTCCACTCCATACATATATATGGGGAGGTACAAGCTCCAACTCGGTTTTACAGTGAAAACGGCAGGCACTTCAAACCGGCACTAGGAAACAGACTGAGAAACCAGAGTAAGGGTTTCTCCTTTAACCCGTTCCCTTTGTGCTAGATGAACGAACGTCTCTCCACATGCTCAGTTCTGAGAGATAAGTGTGTGTGAAAGCGGTCCTTCACCTAGCTTGAAGGGAACACAAAGTTTCTTTTCAGTTGCCAAATCCACTCCATACATATATATGGGAAGGTACAAGCTCCAACTCGGTTTTACAGTGAAAACGGCAGGCACTTCAAACCGGCACTAGGAAACAGACTGAGAAACCAGAGTAGGGGTTTCTCCTGCAACCCGTTCCCGTTGTGCTGGATGAACGAACGTCTCTCAACATGCTCAGTTCTGAGAGATAAGTGTGTGTGAAAGCCGTCCTTCACCTAGCTTGAAGGGAACACAAAGTTTCTTTTCAGTTGCCAACTCCACTCCATACATATATATGGGGAGGTACAAGCTCCAACTCGGTTTTACAGTGAAAACGGCAGGCACTTCAATCCGGCACTAGGAAACCGACTGAGAATCCAGAGAAAGGGTTTCTCCTGCAACGCGTTCCCGTTGTGCTGGATGAACGAACGTCTCTCCACATGCTCAGTTCTGAGAGATAAGTGTGTGTGAAAGCCGTCCTTCACCTAGCTTGAAGGGAACACAAAGTTTCTTTTCAGTAGCCAACTCCACTCCATACATATATATGGGGAGGTACAAGCTCCAACTCGGTTTTACAGTGAAAACTGCAGGCACTTCAAACCGGCACTAGGAAACAGACTGAGAAACCAGAGTAAGGGTTTCTCCTGCAACCCGTTCCCTTTGTGCTGGATGAACGAACGTCTCTCCACATGCTCAGTTCTGAGAGATAAGTGTGTGTGAAAGCCGTCCTTCACCTAGCTTGAAGGGAACACAAAGTTTCTTTTCAGTTGCCAACTCCACTCCATACATATATATGGGGAGGTACAAGCTCCAACTCGGTTTTACAGTGAAAACGACAGGCACTTCAAACCGGCACTAGGAAACAGACTGAGAAACCAGAGTAAGGGTTTCACCTGCAACCCGTTCCCTTTGTGCTGGATGAACGAACGTCTCTCCACATGCTCAGTTCTGAGAGATTCGTGTGTGTGAAAGCCGTCCTTCACCTAGCTTGAAGGGAACACAAAGTTTCTTTTCAGTTGCCAACTCCACTCCATACATATATATGGGGAGGTACAAGCTGCAACTCGGTTTTACAGTGAAAACGGCAGGCACTTCAAACCGGCACTAGGAAACCGACTGAGAATCCAGAGTAAGGGTTTCTCCTGCAACCCGTTCCCGTTGTGCTAGATGAACGAACGTCTCTCCACATGCTCAGTTCCGAGAGATAAGTGTGTGTGAAAGCCGTCCTTCACCTAGCTTGAAGGGAACACAAAGTTTCTTTTCAGTTGCCAACTCCACTCCATACATATATATGGGGAGGTACAAGCTCCAACTCGGTTTTACAGTGAAAACGGCAGGCACTTCAAACCGGCAATATTAAACCGACTGAGAATCCAGAGAAAGGGTTTCTCCTGCAACCCGTTCCCGTTGTGCTGGATGAACGAACGTCTCTCCACATGCTCAGTTCTGAGAGATAAGTGTGTGTGATAACCGTCCTTCACCTAGCTTGAAGGGAACACAAAGTTTCTTTTCAGTTGCCAACTCCACTCCATACATATATATGGGGAGGTACAAGCTCCAACTCGGTTTTACAGTGAAAACGGCAGGCACTTCAAACCGGCACTAGGAAACCGACTGAGAATCCAGAGAAAGGGTTTCTCCTGCAACCCGTTCCCTTTGTGCTGGATGAACGAACGTCTCTCCACATGCTCAGTCTGAGAGATATGTGTGTGTGAAAGCCGTCCTTCACCTATCTTGAAGGGAACACAAAGTTTCTTTTCAGTAGCCAACTCCACTCCATACATATATATGGGGAGGGACAAGCTCCAACTCGGTTTTACAGTGAAAACGGCAGGCACTTCAAACCGGCACTAGGAAACAGACTGAGAAACCTGAGTAGGGGTTTCTCCTGCAACCCGTTCCCGTTGTGCTGGATGAACGAACGTCTCTCAACATGCTCAGTTCTGAGAGATAAGTGTGTGTGAAACCCGTCGTTCAACTAGCTTGAAGGGAACACAAAGTTACTTTTCAGTTGCCAACTCCACTCCATACATATATATGGGGAGGTACAAGCTCCAACTCGGTTTTACAGTGAAAACGGCAGGCACTTCAAACCGGCACTAGGAAACCGACTGAGAAACCAGAGTAAGGGTTTCTCCTGCAACCCGTTCCCTTTGTGCTGGATGAACGAACGTCTCTCCACATGCTCAGTTCTGAGAGATAAGTGTGTGTGAAAGCCGTCCTTCACCTAGCTTGAAGGGAACACAAAGTTTCTTTTCAGTTGCCAACTCCACTCCATACATATATATGGGGAGGTACAAGCTCCAACTCGGGTTTACAGTGAAAACGGCAGGCCCTTCAATCCGGCACTAGGAAACCGACTGAGAATCCAGAGAAAGGGTTTCTCCTGCAACGCGTTCCCGTTGTGCTGGATGAACGAACGTCTCTCCACATGCTCAGTTCTGAGAGATAAGTGTGTGTGAAAGCCGTCCTTCACCTAGCTTGAAGGGAACACAAAGTTTCTTTTCAGTTGCCAACTCCACTCCATACATATATATGGGGAGGTACAAGCTCCAACTCGGTTTTACAGTGAAAACGGCAGGCACTTCAAACCGGCACTAGGAAACAGACTGAGAAACCAGAGTAAGGGTTTCTCCTGCAACCCGTTCCCTTTGTGCTGGATGAACGAACGTCTCTCCACATGCTCAGTTCTGAGAGATAAGTGTGTGTGAAAGCCGTCCTTCACCTAGCTTGAAGGGAACACAAAGTTTCTTTTCAGTTGCCAACTCCACTCCATACATATATATGGGGAGGTACAAGCTCCAACTCGATTTTACAGTGAAAACGGCAAGCACTTCAAACCGGCACTAGGAAACAGACTGAGAAACCAGAGTAAGGGTTTCTCCTGCAACCCGTTCCCTTTGTGCTGGATGAACGAACGTCTCTCCACATGCTCAGTTCTGAGAGATTCGTGTGTGTGAAAGCCGTCCTTCACCTAGCTTGAAGGGAACACAAAGTTTCTTTTCAGTTGCCAACTCCACTCCATACATATATATGGGGAGGTACAAGCTGCAACTCGGTTTTACAGTGAAAACGGCAGGCACTTCAAACCGGCACTAGGAAACCGACTGTGAATCCAGAGTAAGGGTTTCTCCTGCAACCCGTTCCCGTTGTGCTAGATGAACGAACGTCTCTCCACATGCTCAGTTCCGAGAGATAAGTGTGTGTGAAAGCCGTCCTTCACCTAGCTTGAAGGGAACACAAAGTTTCTTTTCAGTTGCCAACTCCACTCCATACATATATATGGGGAGGTACAAGCTCCAACTCGGTTTTACAGTGAAAACGGCAGGCACTTCAAACCGGCACTAGGAAACCGACTGAGAATCCAGAGAAAGGGTTTCTCCTGCAACCCGTTCCCGTTGTGCTGGATGAACGAACGTCTCTCCACATGCTCAGTTCTGAGAGATAAGTGTGTGTGAAAGCCGTCCTTCACCTAGCTTGAAGGGAACACAAAGTTTCTTTTCAGTTGCCAACTCCACTCCATACATATATATGGGGAGGTACAAGCTCCAACTCGGTTTTACAGTGAAAACGGCAGGCACTTCAAACCGGCACTAGGAAACCGACTGAGAATCCAGAGAAAGGGTTTCTCCTGCAACAAGTTCCCGTTGTGCTGGATGAACGAACGTCTCTCCACATGCTCAGTTCTGAGAGATAAGTGTGTGTGAAAGCCGTCCTTCACCTAGCTTGAAGGGAACACAAAGTTTCTTTTCAGTTGCCAACTCCACTCCATACATATATATGGGGAGGTACAAGCTCCAACTCGGTTTTACAGTGAAAACGGCAGGCACTTCAAACCGGCAGTAGGAAACCGACTGAGAATCCAGAGAAAGGGTTTCTCCTGCAACCCGTTCCCGTTGTGCTGCATGAACGAACGTCTCTCCACATGCTCAGTTCTGAGAGATAAGTGTGTGTGAAAGCCGTCCTTCACCTAGCTTGAAGGGAACACAAAGTTTCTTTTCAGTTGCCAACTCCACTCCATACATATATATGGGGAGGTACAAGCTGCAACTCGGTTTTACAGTGAAAACGACAGGCACTTCAAACCGGCACTAGGAAACAGACTGAGAAACCAGAGTAAGGGTTTCTCCTGCAACCCGTTCCCGTTGTGCTGGATGAACGAACGTTTCTCCACATGCTCAGTTCTGAGAGATAAGTGTGTGTGAAAGCCGTCCTTCACCTAGCTTGAAGGGAACACAAAGTTTCTTTTCAGTTGCCAAATCCACTCCATACATATATATGGGGAGGTACAAGCTCCAACTCCGTTTTACAGTGAAAACGGCAGGCACTTCAAACCGGCACTAGGAAACCGACTGAGAATCCAGAGAAAGGGTTTCTCCTGCAACCCGTTCCCGTTGTGCTGGATGAACGAACGTCTCTCCACATGCTCAGTTCTGAGAGATAAGTGTGTGTGAAAGCCGTCCTTCACCTAGCTTGAAGGGAACACAAAGTTTCTTTTCAGTTGCCAACTCCACTCCATACATATATATGGGGAGGTACAAGCTCCAACTCCGTTTTACAGTGAAAACGGCAGGCACTTCAAACCGGCAATATTAAACGGACTGAGAATCCAGAGAAAGGGTTTCTCCTGCAACCCGTTCCCGTTGTGCTGGATGAACGAACGTCTCTCCACATGCTCAGTTCTGAGAGATAAGTGTGTGTGAAAGCCGTACTTCACCTAGCTTGAAGGGAACACAAAGTTTCTTTTCAGTTGCCAACTCCACTCCATACATATATATGGGGAGGTACAAGCTCCAACTCGGTTTTACAGTGAAAACGGCAGGCACTTCAAACCGGCACTAGGAAACCGACTGAGAATCCAGAGAAAGGGTTTCTCCTGCAACGCGTTCCCGTTGTGCTGGATGAACGAACGTCTCTCCACATGCTCAGTTCTGAGAGATAAGTGTGTGTGAAAGCCGTCCTTCACCTAGCTTGAAGGGAACACAAAGTTTCTTTTCAGTTGCCAAATCCACTCCATACATATATATGGGGAGGTACAAGCTCCAACTCGGTTTTACAGTGAAAACGGCAGGCACTTCAAACCGGCACTGGGAAACAGACTGAGAAACCAGAGTAAGGGTTTCTCCTGCAAACCGTTCCCTTTGTGCTGGATGAACGAACGTCTCTCCACATGCTCAGTTCTGAGAGATAAGTGTGTGTGAAAGCCGTCCTTCACCTAGCTTGAAGGGAACACAAAGTTTCTTTTCAGTTGCCAACTCCACTCCATACATATATATGGGGAGGTACAAGCTCCAACTCGGTTTTACAGTGAAAACGGCAGGCACATCAAACCGGCACTAGGAAACCGACTGAGAATCCAGAGAAAGGGTTTCTCCTGCAACCCGTTCCCGTTGTGCTGGATGAACGAACGTCTCTCCACATGCTCAGTTCTGAGAGATAAGTGTGTGTGAAAGCCGTCCTTCACCTAGCTTGAAGGGAACACAAAGTTTCTTTTCAGTTGCCAACTCCACTCCATACATATATATGGGGAGGTACAAGCTCCAACTCGGTTTTACAGTGAAAACGGCAGGCACTTCAAACCGGCACTAGGAAACAGACTGAGAAACCAGAGTAAGGGTTTCTCCTGCAACCCGTTCCCTTTGTGCTAGATGAACGAACGTCTCTCCACATGCTCAGTTCTGAGAGATAAGTGTGTGTGAAAGCGGTCCTTCACCTAGCTTGAAGGGAACACAAAGTTTCTTTTCAGTTGCCAACTCCACTCCATACATATATATGGGGAGGTACAAGCTCCAACTCCGTTTTACAGTGAAAACGGCAGGCACTTCAAACCGGCACTAGGAAACAGACTGAGAAACCAGAATAAGGGTTTCTCCTGCAACCCGTTCCTTTGTGCTGGATGAACGAACGTCTCTCCACATTCTCAGTTCTGAGAGATACGTGTGTGTGAAAGCCGTCCTTCACCTAGCTTGAAGGGAACACAAAGTTTCTTTTCAGTTGCCAACTCCACTCCATACATATATATGGGGAGGTACAAGCTGCAACTCGGTTTTACAGTGAAAACGGCAGGCACTTCAAACCGGCTCTAGGAAACCGACTGAGAATCCAGAGAAAGGATTTCTCCTGCAACCCGTTCCCGTTGTGCTGGATGAACGAACGTCTCTCCACATGCTCAGTTCTGAGAGATAAGTGTGTGTGAAAGCCGTCCTTCACCTAGCTTGAAGGGAACACAAAGTTTCTTTTCAGTTGCCAACTCCACTCCATACATATATATGGGGAGGTACAAGCTCCAACTCGGTTTTACAGTGAAAACGGCAGGCACTTCAAACCGGCAGTAGGAAACCGACTGAGAATCCAGAGAAAGGGTTTCCCCTGCAACCCGTTCCCGTTGTGCTGCATGAACGAACGTCTCTCCACATGCTCAGTTCTGAGAGATAAGTGTGTGTGAAAGCCGTCCTTCACCTAGCTTGAAGGGAACACAAAGTTTCTTTTCAGTTGCCAACTCCACTCCATACATATATATGGGGAGGTACAAGCTGCAACTCGGTTTTACAGTGAAAACGACAGGCACTTCAAACCGGCACTAGGAAACAGACTGAGAAACCAGAGAAAGGGTTTCTCCTGCAACCCGTTCCCGTTGTGCTGGATGAACGAACGTTTCTCCACATGCTCAGTTCTGAGAGATAAGTGTGTGTGAAAGCCGTCCTTCACCTAGCTTGAAGGGAACACAAAGTTTCTTTTCAGTTGCCAAATCCACTCCATACATATATATGGGGAGGTACAAGCTCCAACTCCGTTTTACAGTGAAAACGGCAGGCACTTCAAACCGGCACTAGGAAACCGACCCAGAATCCAGAGTAAGGGTTTCTCCTGCAACCCGTTCCCGTTGTGCTGGATGAACGAACGTCTCTCCACATGCTCAGTTCTGAGAGATAAGTGTGTGTGAAAGCCGTCCTTCACCTAGCTTGAAGGGAACACAAAGTTTCTTTTCAGTTGCCAACTCCACTCCATACATATATATGGGGAGGTACAAGCTCCAACTCGGTTTTACAGTGAAAACGGCAGGCACTTCAAACCGGCACTAGGAAACAGACTGAGAAACCAGAGTAAGGGTTTCTCCTGCAACCCGTTCCCGTTGTGCTGGATGAACGAACGTTTCTCCACATGCTCAGTTCTGAGAGATAAGTGTGTGTGAAAGCCGTCCTTCACCTAGCTTGAAGGGAACACAAAGTTTCTTTTCAGTTGCCAAATCCACTCCATACATATATATGGGGAGGTACAAGCTCCAACTCCGTTTTACAGTGAAAACGGCAGGCACTTCAAACCGGCACTAGGAAACCGACCCAGAATCCAGAGTAAGGGTTTCTCCTGCAACCCGTTCCCGTTGTGCTGGATGAACGAACGTCTCTCCACATGCTCAGTTCTGAGAGATAAGTGTGTGTGAAAGCCGTCCTTCACCTAGCTTGAAGGGAACACAAAGTTTCTTTTCAGTTGCCAACTCCACTCCATACATATATATGGGGAGGTACAAGCTCCAACTCGGTTTTACAGTGAAAACGGCAGGCACTTCAAACCGGCACTAGGAAACAGACTGAGAAACCAGAGTAAGGGTTTCTCCTGCAACCCGTTCTCTATGTGCTGGATGAACGAACGTCTCTCCACATGCTCAGTTCTGAGAGATAAGTGTGTGTGAAAGCCGTCCTTCACCTAGCTTGAAGGGAACACAAAGTTTCTTTTCAGTTGCCAAATCCACTCCATACATATATATGGGGAGGTACAAGCTCCAACTCGGTTTTACAGTGAAAACGGCAGGCACTTCAAACCGGCACTAGGAAACAGACTGAGAAACCAGAGTAGGGGTTTCTCCTGCAACCCGTTCCCGTTGTGCTGGATGAACGAACGTCTCTCCACATGCTCAGTTCTGAGAGATAAGTGTGTGTGAAAGCCGTCCTTCAACTAGCTTGAAGGGAACACAAAGTTACTTTTCAGTTGCCAACTCCAATCCATACATATATATGGGGAGGTACAAGCTCCAACTCGGTTTTACAGTGAAAACGGCAGGCACTTCAAACCGGCACTAGAAAAGAGACTGAGAAACCAGAGTAAGGGTTTCTCCTGCAACCCGTTCCTTTGTGCTGGATGAACGAACGTCTCTCCACATGCTCAGTTCTGAGAGATACGTGTGTGTGAAAGCCGTCCTTCACCTAGCTTGAAGGGAACACAAAGTTTCTTTTCAGTTGCCAACTCCACTCCATACATATATATGGGGAGGTACAAGCTGCAACTCGGTTTTACAGTGAAAACGGCAGGCACTTCAAACCGGCTCTAGGAAACCGACTGAGAATCCAGAGAAAGGGTTTCTCCTGCAACCCGTTCCCGTTGTGCTGGATGAACGAACGTCTCTCCACATGCTCAGTTCTGAGAGATAAGTGTGTGTGAAAGCCGTCCTTCACCTAGCTTGAAGGGAACACAAAGTTTCTTTTCAGTTGCCAACTCCACTCCATACATATATATGGGGAGGTACAAGCTCCAACTCGGTTTTACAGTGAAAACGGCAGGCACTTCAAACCGGCAGTAGGAAACCGACTGAGAATCCAGAGAAAGGGTTTCTCCTGCAACCCGTTCCCGTTGTGCTGCATGAACGAACGTCTCTCCACATGCTCAGTTCTGAGAGATAAGTGTGTGTGAAAGCCGTCCTTCACCTAGCTTGAAGGGAACACAAAGTTTCTTTTCAGTTGCCAACTCCACTCCATACATATATATGGGGAGGTACAAGCTGCAACTCGGTTTTACAGTGAAAACGGCAGGCACTTCAAACCGGCACTAGGAAACAGACTGAGAAACCAGAGTAAGGGTTTCTCCTGCAACCCGTTCCCGTT
This sequence comes from Vicugna pacos, assembly GCF_048564905.1. NCBI lineage: Eukaryota > Metazoa > Chordata > Mammalia > Artiodactyla > Camelidae > Vicugna > Vicugna pacos. The sequence goes on along the minus strand of NW_027328740.1, from coordinate 73,322,602 downwards.
GTGCTGGATGAACGAACGTTTCTCCACATGCTCAGTTCTGAGAGATAAGTGTGTGTGAAAGCCGTCCTTCACCTAGCTTGAAGGGAACACAAAGTTTCTTTTCAGTTGCCAACTCCACTCCATACATATATATGGGGAGGTACAAGCTCCAACTCCGTTTTACAGTGAAAACGGCAGGCACTTCAAACCGGCACTAGGAAACCGACCCAGAATCCAGAGTAAGGGTTTCTCCTGCAACCCGTTCCCGTTGTGCTGGATGAACGAACGTCTCTCCACATGCTCAGTTCTGAGAGATAAGTGTGTGTGAAAGCCGTCCTTCACCTAGCTTGAAGGGAACACAAAGTTTCTTTTCAGTTGCCAACTCCACTCCATACATATATATGGGGAGGTACAAGCTCCAACTCGGTTTTACAGTGAAAACGGCAGGCACTTCAAACCGGCACTAGGAAACAGACTGAGAAACCAGAGTAAGGGTTTCTCCTGCAACCCGTTCTCTTTGTGCTGGATGAACGAACGTCTCTCCACATGCTCAGTTCTGAGAGATAAGTGTGTGTGAAAGCCGTCCTTCACCTAGCTTGAAGGGAACACAAAGTTTCTTTTCAGTTGCCAAATCCACTCCATACATATATATGGGGAGGTACAAGCTCCAACTCGGTTTTACAGTGAAAACGGCAGGCACTTCAAACCGGCACTAGGAAACAGACTGAGAAACCAGAGTAGGGGGTTCTCCTGCAACCCGTTCCCGTTGTGCTGGATGAACGAACGTCTCTCCACATGCTCAGTTCTGAGAGATAAGTGTGTGTGAAAGCCGTCCTTCAACTAGCTTGAAGGGAACACAAAGTTACTTTTCAGTTGCCAACTCCACTCCATACATATATATGGGGAGGTACAAGCTCCAACTCGGTTTTACAGTGAAAACGGCAGGCATTTCAAACCGGCACTAGAAAACAGACTGAGAAACCAGAGTAAGGGTTTCTCCTGCAACCCGTTCCTTTGTGCTGGATGAACGAACGTCTCTCCACATGCTCAGTTCTGAGAGATACGTGTGTGTGAAAGCCGTCCTTCACCTAGCTTGAAGGGAACACAAAGTTTCTTTTCAGTTGCCAACTCCACTCCATACATATATATGGGGAGGTACAAGCTGCAACTCGGTTTTACAGTGAAAACGGCAGGCACTTCAAACCGGCTCTAGGAAACCGACTGAGAATCCAGAGAAAGGGTTTCTCCTGCAACCCGTTCCCGTTGTTCTGGATGAACGAACGTCTCTCCACATGCTCAGTTCTGAGAGATAAGTGTGTGTGAAAGCCGTCCTTCACCTAGCTTGAAGGGAACACAAAGTTTCTTTTCAGTTGCCAACTCCACTCCATACATATATATGGGGAGGCACAAGCTCCAACTCGGTTTTACAGTGAAAACGGCAGGCACTTCAAACCGGCAGTAGGAAACCGACTGAGAATCCAGAGAAAGGGTTTCTCCTGCAACCCGTTCCCGTTGTGCTGCATGAACGAACGTCTCTCCACATGCTCAGTTCTGAGAGATAAGTGTGTGTGAAAGCCGTCCTTCACCTAGCTTGAAGGGAACACAAAGTTTCTTTTCAGTTGCCAACTCCACTCCATACATATATATGGGGAGGTACAAGCTGCAACTCGGTTTTACAGTGAAAACGGCAGGCACTTCAAACCGGCACTAGGAAACAGACTGAGAAACCAGAGTAAGGGTTTCTCCTGCAACCCGTTCCCGTTGTGCTGGATGAACGTACGTTTCTCCACATGCTCAGTTCTGAGAGATAAGTGTGTGTGAAAGCCGTCCTTCAACTAGCTTGAAGGGAACACAAAGTTACTTTTCAGTTGCCAACTCCACTCCATACATATATATGGGGAGGTACAAGCTCCAACTCGGTTTTACAGTGAAAACGGCAGGCATTTCAAACCGGCACTAGAAAACAGACTGAGAAACCAGAGTAAGGGTTTCTCCTGCAACCCGTTCCTTTGTGCTGGATGAACGAACGTCTCTCCACATGCTCAGTTCTGAGAGATACGTGTGTGTGAAAGCCGTCCTTCACCTAGCTTGAAGGGAACACAAAGTTTCTTTTCAGTTGCCAACTCCACTCCATACATATATATGGGGAGGTACAAGCTGCAACTCGGTTTTACAGTGAAAACGGCAGGCACTTCAAACCGGCTCTAGGAAACCGACTGAGAATCCAGAGAAAGGGTTTCTCCTGCAACCCGTTCCCGTTGTGCTGGATGAACGAACGTCTCTCCACATGCTCAGTTCTGAGAGATAAGTGTGTGTGAAAGCCGTCCTTCACCTAGCTTGAAGGGAACACAAAGTTTCTTTTCAGTTGCCAACTCCACTCCATACATATATATGGGGAGGCACAAGCTCCAACTCGGTTTTACAGTGAAAACGGCAGGCACTTCAAACCGGCAGTAGGAAACCGACTGAGAATCCAGAGAAAGGGTTTCTCCTGCAACCCGTTCCCGTTGTGCTGCATGAACGAACGTCTCTCCACATGCTCAGTTCTGAGAGATAAGTGTGTGTGAAAGCCGTCCTTCACCTAGCTTGAAGGGAACACAAAGTTTCTTTTCAGTTGCCAACTCCACTCCATACATATATATGGGGAGGTACAAGCTGCAACTCGGTTTTACAGTGAAAACGGCAGGCACTTCAAACCGGCACTAGGAAACAGACTGAGAAACCAGAGTAAGGGTTTCTCCTGCAACCCGTTCCCGTTGTGCTGGATGAACGAACGTTTCTCCACATGCTCAGTTCTGAGAGATAAGTGTGTGTGAAAGCCGTCCTTCACCTAGCTTGAAGGGAACACAAAGTTTCTTTTCAGTTGCCAACTCCACTCCATACATATATATGGGGAGGTACAAGCTCCAACTCCGTTTTACAGTGAAAACGGCAGGCACTTCAAACCGGCACTAGGAAACCGACCCAGAATCCAGAGTAAGGGTTTCTCCTGCAACCCGTTCCCGTTGTGCTGGATGAACGAACGTCTCTCCACATGCTCAGTTCTGAGAGATAAGTGTGTGTGAAAGCCGTCCTTCACCTAGCTTGAAGGGAACACAAAGTTTCTTTTCAGTTGCCAACTCCACTCCATACATATATATGGGGAGGTACAAGCTCCAACTCGGTTTTACAGTGAAAACGGCAGGCACTTCAAACCGGCACTAGGAAACAGACTGAGAAACCAGAGTAAGGGTTTCTCCTGCAACCCGTTCTCTTTGTGCTGGATGAACGAACGTCTCTCCACATGCTCAGTTCTGAGAGATAAGTGTGTGTGAAAGCCGTCCTTCACCTAGCTTGAAGGGAACACAAAGTTTCTTTTCAGTTGCCAAATCCACTCCATACATATATATGGGGAGGTACAAGCTCCAACTCGGTTTTACAGTGAAAACGGCAGGCACTTCAAACCGGCACTAGGAAACAGACTGAGAAACCAGAGTAGGGGGTTCTCCTGCAAACCGTTCCCGTTGTGCTGGATGAACGAACGTCTCTCCACATGCTCAGTTCTGAGAGATAAGTGTGTGTGAAAGCCGTCCTTCAACTAGCTTGAAGGGAACACAAAGTTACTTTTCAGTTGCCAACTCCACTCCATACATATATATGGGGAGGTACAAGCTCCAACTCGGTTTTACAGTGAAAACGGCAGGCACTTCAAACCGGCACTAGGAAACCGACTGAGAAACCAGAGTAAGGGTTTCTCCTGCAACCCGTTCCCTTTGTGCTGGATGAACGAACGTCTCTACACATGCTCAGTTCTGAGAGATAAGTGTGTGTGAAAGCCGTCCTTCACCTAGCTTGAAGGGAACACAAAGTTTCTTTTCAGTTGCCAACTCCACTCCATACATATATATGGGGAGGTACAAGCTCCAACTCGGTTTTACAGTGAAAACGGCAGGCACTTCAATCCAGCACTAGGAAACCGACTGAGAATCCAGAGTAAGGGTTTCTCCTGCAACGCGTTCCCGTTGTGCTGGATGAACGAACGTCTCTCCACATGCTCAGTTCTGAGAGATAAGTGTGTGTGAAAGCCGTCCTTCACCTAGCTTGAAGGGAACACAAAGTTTCTTTTCAGTTGCCAACTCCACTCCATACATATATATGGGGAGGTACAAGCTCCAACTCGGTTTTACAGTGAAAACGGCAGGCACTTCAAACCGGCACTAGGAAACCGACTGAGAATCCAGAGAAAGGGTTTCTCCTGCAACCCGTTCCCGTTGTGCTGGATGAACGAACGTCTCTCCACATGCTCAGTTCTGAGAGATAAGTGTGTGTGAAAGCCGTCCTTCACCTAGCTTGAAGGGAACACAAAGTTTCTTTTCAGTTGCCAAATCCACTCCATACATATATATGGGGAGGTACAAGCTCCAACTCGGTTTTACAGTGAAAACGGCAGGCACTTCAAACCGGCACTGGGAAACAGACTGAGAAACCAGAGTAAGGGTTTCTCCTGCAACCCGTTCCCTTTGTGCTGGATGAACGAACGTCTCTCCACATGCTCAGTTCTGAGAGATAAGTGTGTGTGAAAGCCGTCCTTCACCTAGCTTGAAGGGAACACAAAGTTTCTTTTCAGTTGCCAACTCCACTCCATACATATGTATGGGGAGGTACAAGCTCCAACTCGGTTTTACAGTGAAAACGGCAGGCACTTCAAACCGGCACTAGGAAACCGACTGAGAATCCAGAGAAAGGGTTTCTCCTGCAACCCGTTCCCGTTGTGCTGGATGAACGAACGTCTCTCCACATGCTCAGTTCTGAGAGATAAGTGTGTGTGAAAGCCGTCCTTCACCTAGCTTGAAGGGAACACAAAGTTTCTTTTCAGTTGCCAACTCCACTCCATACATATATATTGGGAGGTACAATCTCCAACTCGGTATTACAGTGAAAACTGCAGGCACTTCAAACCGGCACTAGGAAACCGAATGAGAAACCAGAGTAAGGGTTTCTCCTGCAACCCGTTCCCTTTGTGCTGGATGAACGAACGTCTCTCCACATGCTCAGTTCTGAGAGATAAGTGTGTGTGAAAGCCGTCCTTCACCTAGCTTGAAGGGAACACAAAATTTCTTTTCAGTTGCCAACTCCACTCCATACATATATATGGGGAGGTACAAGCTCCAACTCGATTTTACAGTGAAAACGGCAGGCACTTCAAACAGGCACTAGGAAACAGACTGAGAAACCAGAGTAAGGGTTTCTCCTGCAACCCGTTCCCTTTGTGCTGGATGAACGAACGTCTCTCCACATGCTCAGTTCTGAGAGATACGTGTGTGTGAAGCCGTCCTTCACCTAGCTTGAAGGGAACACAAAGTTTCTTTTCAGTTGCCAACTCCACTCCATACATATATATGGGGAGGTACAAGCTGCAACTCGGTTTTACAGTGAAAACGGCAGGCACTTCAAACCGGCACTAGGAAACCGACTGTGAATCCAGAGTAAGGGTTTCTCCTGCAACCCGTTCCCGTTGTGCTAGATGAACGAACGTCTCTCCACATGCTCAGTTCCGAGAGATAAGTGTGTGTGAAAGCCGTCCTTCACCTAGCTTGAAGGGAACACAAAGTTTCTTTTCAGTTGCCAACTCCACTCCATACATATATATGGGGAGGTACAAGCTCCAACTCGGTTTTACAGTGAAAACGGCAGGCACTTCAAACCGGCACTAGGAAACCGACTGAGAATCCAGAGAAAGGGTTTCTCCTGCAACCCGTTCCCGTTGTGCTGGATGAACGAACGTCTCTCCACATGCTCAGTTCTGAGAGATAAGTGTGTGTGAAAGCCGTCCTTCACCTAGCTTGAAGGGAACACAAAGTTTCTTTTCAGTTGCCAACTCCACTCCATACATATATATGGGGAGGTACAAGCTCCAACTCGGTTTTACAGTGAAAACGGCAGGCACTTCAAACCGGCACTAGGAAACCGACTGAGAATCCAGAGAAAGGGTTTCTCCTGCAACCCGTTCCCGTTGTGCTGGATGAACGAACGTCTCTCCACATGCTCAGTTCTGAGAGATAAGTGTGTGTGAAAGCCGTCCTTCACCTAGCTTGAAGGGAACACAAAGTTTCTTTTCAGTTGCCAACTCCACTCCATACATATATATGGGGAGGTACAAGCTCCAACTCGGTTTTACAGTGAAAACGGCAGGCACTTCAAACCGGCACTAGGAAACAGACTGAGAAACCAGAGTAAGGGTTTCTCCTGCAACCCGTTCCCTTTGTGCTAGATGAACGAACGTCTCTCCACATGCTCAGTTCTGAGAGATAAGTGTGTGTGAAAGCGGTCCTTCACCTAGCTTGAAGGGAACACAAAGTTTCTTTTCAGTTGCCAACTCCAATCCATACATATATATGGGGAGGTACAAGCTCCAACTCGGTTTTACAGTGAAAACGGCAGGCACTTCAAACCGGCACTAGGAAACAGACTGAGAAACCAGAGTAAGGGTTTCTCCTGCAACCCGTTCCCTTTGTGCTGGATGAACGAACGTCTCTCCACATGCTCAGTTCTGAGAGATAAGTGTGTGTGAAAGCCGTCCTTCACCTAGCTTGAAGGGAACACAAAGTTTCTTTTCAGTTGCCAACTCCACTCCATACATATATATGGGGAGGTACAAGCTCCAACTCCGTTTTACAGTGAAAACGGCAGGCACTTCAAACCGGCACTAGGAAACCGACCCAGAATCCAGAGAAAGGGTTTCTCCTGCAACCCGTTCCCGCTGTGCTGGATGAACGAACGTCTCTCCACATGCTCAGTTCTGAGAGATAAGTGTGTGTGAAAGCCGTCCTTCACCTAGCTTGAAGGGAACACAAAGTTTCTTTTCAGTTGCCAACTCCACTCCATACATATATATGGGGAGGTACAAGCTCCAACTCGGTTTTACAGTGAAAACGGCAGGCACTTCAAACCGGCACTAGGAAACCGACTGAGAAACCAGAGTAAGGGTTTCTCCTGCAACCCGTTCCCTTTGTGCTGGATGAACGAACGTCTCTCCACATGCTCAGTTCTGAGAGATAAGTGTGTGTGAAAGCCGTCCTTCACCTAGCTTGAAGGGAACACAAAGTTTCTTTTCAGTTGCCAACTCCACTCCATACATATATATGGGGAGGTACAAGCTCCAACTCGGTTTTACAGTGAAAACGGCAGGCACTTCAATCCGGCACTAGGAAACCGACTGAGAATCCAGAGAAAGGTTTCCTCCTGCAACGCGTTCCCGTTGTGCTGGATGAACGAACGTCTCTCCACATGCTCAGTTCTGAGAGATAAGTGTGTGTGAAAGCCGTCCTTCACCTAGCTTGAAGGGAACACAAAGTTTCTTTTCAGTTGCCAACTCCACTCCATACATATATATGGGGAGGTACAAGCTCCAACTCGGTTTTACAGTGAAAACGGCAGGCACTTCAAACCGGCACTGGGAAACAGACTGAGAAACCAGAGTAAGGGTTTCTCCTGCAACCCGTTCCCTTTGTGCTGGATGAACGAACGTCTCTCCACATGCTCAGTTCTGAGAGATAAGTGTGTGTGAAAGCCGTCCTTCACCTAGCTTGAAGGGAACACAAAGTTTCTTTTCAGTTGCCAACTCCACTCCATACATATATATGGGGAGGTACAATCTCAAACTCGGTATTACAGTGAAAACTGCAGGCACTTCAAACCGGCACTAGGAAACCGACTGAGAAACCAGAGTAAGGGTTTCTCCTGCAACCCGTTCCCTTTGTGCTAGATGAACGAACGTCTCTCCACATGCTCAGTTCTGAGAGATACGTGTGTGTGAAAGCCGTCCTTCACCTAGCTTGAAGGGAACACAAAGTTTCTTTTCAGTTGCCAACTCCACTCCATACATATATATGGGGAGGTACAAGCTGCAACTCGGTTTTACAGTGAAAACGGCAGGCACTTCAAACCGGCACTAGGAAACCGACTGTGAATCCAGAGTAAGGGTTTCTCCTGCAACCCGTTCCCGTTGTGCTAGATGAACGAACGTCTCTCCACATGCTCAGTTCCGAGAGATAAGTGTGTGTGAAAGCCGTCCTTCACCTAGCTTGAAGGGAACACAAAGTTTCTTTTCAGTTGCCAACTCCACTCCATACATATATATGGGGAGGTACAAGCTCCAACTCGGTTTTACAGTGAAAACGGCAGGCACTTCAAACCGGCACTAGGAAACCGACTGAGAATCCAGAGAAAGGGTTTCTCCTGCAACCCGTTCCCGTTGTGCTGGATGAACGAACGTCTCTCCACATGCTCAGTTCTGAGAGATAAGTGTGTGTGAAAGCCGTCCTTCACCTAGCTTGAAGGGAACACAAAGTTTCTTTTCAGTTGCCAACTCCACTCCATACATATATATGGGGAGGTACAAGCTCCAACTCGGTTTTACAGTGAAAACGGCAGGCACTTCAAACCGGCACTAGGAAACCGACTGAGAATCCAGAGAAAGGGTTTCTCCTGCAACCCGTTCCCGTTGTGCTGGATGAACGAACGTCTCTCCACATGCTCAGTTCTGAGAGATAAGTGTGTGTGAAAGCCGTCCTTCACCTAGCTTGAAGGGAACACAAAGTTTCTTTTCAGTTGCCAACTCCACTCCATACATATATATGGGGAGGTACAAGCTCCAACTCGGTTTTACAGTGAAAACGGCAGGCACTTCAAACCGGCACTAGGAAACAGACTGAGAAACCAGAGTAAGGGTTTCTCCTGCAACCCGTTCCCTTTGTGCTAGATGAACGAACGTCTCTCCACATGCTCAGTTCTGAGAGATAAGTGTGTGTGAAAGCGGTCCTTCACCTAGCTTGAAGGGAACACAAAGTTTCTTTTCAGTTGCCAACTCCACTCCATACATATATATGGGGAGGTACAAGCTCCAACTCGGTTTTACAGTGAAAACGGCAGGCACTTCAAACCGGCACTAGGAAACAGACTGAGAAACCAGAGTAAGGGTTTCTCCTGCAACCCGTTCCCTTTGTGCTGGATGAACGAACGTCTCTCCACATGCTCAGTTCTGAGAGATAAGTGTGTGTGAAAGCCGTCCTTCACCTAGCTTGAAGGGAACACAAAGTTTCTTTTCAGTTGCCAACTCCACTCCATACATATATATGGGGAGGTACAAGCTCCAACTCGGTTTTACAGTGAAAACGGCAGGCACTTCAAACCGGCAGTAGGAATCAGACCGAGTTGGAGCTTGTACCTCCCCATATATAAGTATGGAGTGGAGTTGGCATCTGAAAAGAAACTTTGTGTTCCCTTCAAGCTAGGGTAAGGACGGCTTTCACACACACTTATCTCTCAGAACTGAGCATGTGGAGAGAAGTTCGTTCATCCAGCACAAAGGGAACGGGTTGCAGGAGAAACCCTTACTCTGGTTTCTCAGTCTGTTTCCTACTGCCCCTTTGAAGTGCCTGCCGTTTTCACTGTAAAACCGAGTTGGAGCTTGTACCTCCCCATATATATGTATGGAGTGGAGTTGGCAACTGAAAAGAAACTTTGTGTTCCCTTCAAGCTAGGTGAAGGACGGCTTTCACACACACTTATCTCTCAGAACTGAGCATGTGGAGAGACGTTCTTTCATCCAGCACAACGGGAACGGGTTGCAGGAGAAACCCTTACTCTGGTTTCTCAGTATGTTTCCTAGTACCGGTTTGAAGTGCCTGCCGTTTTCACTGTAAAACCGAGTTGCAGCTTGTACCTCCCCATATATATGTATGGAGTGGAGTTGGCAACTGAAAAGAAACTTTGTGTTCCCTTCAAGCTAGGTGAAGGACGGCTTTCACACACACTTATCTCTCGGAACTGAGCATGTGGAGAGACGTTCGTTCATCCAGCACAAAGGGAACGGGTTGCAGGAGAAACCCTTACTCTGGTTTCTCAGTCAGTTTCCTAGTGCCGGTTTTGAAGTGCCTGCCGTTTTCACTGTAAAACCGAGTTGGAGCTTGTACCTCCCCATATATATGTATGGAGTGGAGTTGGCAACTGAAAAGGAACTTTGTGTTCCCTTCAAGCTAGGTGAAGGACGGCTTTCACACACACTTATCTCTCAGAACTGAGTATGTGGAGAGACGTTCGTTCATCCAGCACAAAGGGAACGGGTTGCAGGAGAAACCCTTACTCTGGTTTCTCAGTCGGTTTCCTAGTGCCGGTTTGAAGTGCCTGCCGTTTTCACTGTAAAACCGAGTTGGAGCTTGTACCTCCCCATATATATGTATGGAGTGGAGTTGGCAACTGAAAAGAAACTTTGTGTTCCCTTCAAGCTAGGTGAAGGACGGCTTTCACACACACTTATCTCTCAGAACTGAGCATGTGGAGAGACGTTCGTTCATCCAGCACAAAGGGAACGGGTTGCAGGAGAAACCCTTACTCTGGTTTCTCAGTCTGTTTCCTAGTGCCGGTTTGAAGTGCCTGCCGTTTTCACTGTAAAACCGAGTTGGAGCTTGTACCTCCCCATATATATGTATGGAGTGGAGTTGGCAACTGAAAAGAAACTTTGTGTTCCCTTCAAGCTAGGTGAAGGACGGCTTTCACACACACTTATCTCTCAGAACTGAGCATGTGGAGAGACGTTCGTTCATCCAGCACAAAGGGAACGGGGTGCAGGAGAAACCCTTACTCTGGTTTCTCAGTCTGTTTCCTAGTGCCGGTTTGAAGTGCCTGCCGTTTTCACTGTAAAACCGAGTTGGAGCTTGTACCACCCCATATATATGTATGGAGTGGAGTTGGCAACTGAAAAGAAACTTTGTGTTCCCTTCAAGCTAGGTGAAGGACGGCTTTCACACACACTTATCTCTCAGAACTGAGCATGTGGAGAGACGTTCGTTCATCCAGCACAAAGGGAACGGGTTGCAGGAGAAACCCTTACTCTGGTTTCTCAGTCAGTTTCCTAGTGCCGGTTTGAAGTGCCTGCCGTTTTCACTGTAAAACCGAGTTGGAGCTTGTACCTCCCCATATATATGTATGGAGTGGAGTTGGCAACTGAAAAGGAACTTTGTGTTCCCTTCAAGCTAGGTGAAGGACGGCTTTCACACACACTTATCTCTCAGAACTGAGCATGTGGAGAGACGTTCGTTCATCCAGCACAACGGGAACGGGTTGCAGGGAAACCCTTTCTCTGGATTCTCAGTCTGTTTCCTAGTGCCGGTTTGAAGTGCCTGCCGTTTTCACTGTAAAACCGAGTTGGAGCTTGTACCTCCCCATATATATGTATGGAGTGGAGTTGGCAACTGAAAAGAAACTTTGTGTTCCCTTCAAGCTAGGTGAAGGACGGCTTTCACACACACTTATCTCTCAGAACTGAGCATGTGGAGAGACGTTCGTTCATCCAGCACAACGGGAACGGGTTGCAGGAGAAACCCTTTCTCTGGATTCTCAGTCGGTTTCCTAGTGCCGGTTTGAAGTGCCTGCCGTTTTCACTGTAAAACCGAGTTGGAGCTTGTACCTCCCCATATATATGTATGGAGTGGAGTTGGCAACTGAAAAGAAACTTTGTGTTCCCTTCAAGCTAGGTGAAGGACGGCTTTCACACACACTTATCTCTCAGAACTGAGCATGTGGAGAGACGTTCGTTCACCCAGCACAAAGGGAACGGGTTGCAGGAGAAACCCTTACTCTGGTTCCTCAGTCTGTTTCCTAGTGCCGGTTTGATGTGCCTGCCGTTTTCACTGTAAAACCGAGTTGGAGCTTGTACCTCCCCATATATATGTATGGAGTGGAGTTGGCAACTGAAAAGAAACTTTGTGTTCCCTTCAAGCTAGGTGAAGGACGGCTTTCACACACACTTATCTCTCAGAACTGAGTATGTGGAGAGACGTTCGTTCATCCAGCACAAAGGGAACGGGTTGCAGGAGAAACCCTTACTCTGGTTTCTCAGTCTGTATCCTAGTGCCGGTTTGAAGTGCCTGCCGTTTTCACTGTAAAACCGAGTTGGAGCTTGTACCTCCCCATATATATGTAAGGAGTGGAGTTGGCAACTGAAAAGAAACTTTGTGTTCCCTTCAAGCTAGGTGAAGGACGGCTTTCACACACACTTATCTGTCAGAACTGAGCATGTGGAGAGACGTTCGTTCATCCAGCACAAAGGGAACGGGTTGCAGGAGAAACCCTTTCTCTGGATTCTCAGTCGGTTTCCTAGTGCCCGTTTGAAGTGCCTGCCGTTTTCACTGTAAAACCGAGTTGGAGCTTGTACCTCCCCATATATATGTATGGAGTGGAGTTGGCAACTGAAAAGAAACTTTGTGTTCCCTTCAAGCTAGGTGAAGGACGGCTTTCACACACACTTATCTCTCAGAACTGAGTATGTGGAGAGACGTTCGTTCATCCAGCACAAAGGGAACGGGTTGCAGGAGAAACCCTTACTCTGGTTTCTCAGTCGGTTTCCTAGTGCCGGTTTGAAGTGCCTGCCGTTTTCACTGTAAAACCGAGTTGGAGCTTGTACCTCCCCATATATACGAATGGAAAGGAGTTGGCAACTGAAAAGAAACTTTGTGTTCCCTTCAAGCTAGGTGAAGGACGGCTTTCACACACACTTATCTCTCAGAACTGAGCATGTGGAGAGACGTTCGTTCATCCAGCACAAAGGGAACGGGTTGCAGGAGAAACCCTTACTCTAGTTTCTCAGTCAGTTTCCTAGTGCCGGTTTGAAGTGCCTGCCGTTTTCACTGTAAAACCGAGTTGGAGCTTGTACCTCCCCATATATATGTATGGAGTGGAGTTGGCAACTGAAAAGAAACTTTGTGTTCCCTTCAAGCTAGGTGAAGTACGGCGTTCACACACACTTATCTCTCAGAACTGAGCATGTGGAGAGACGTTCGTTCATCCAGCACAACGGGAACGGGTTGCAGGAGAAACCCTTACTCTGGTTTCTCAGTCTGTTTCCTAGTGCCGGTTTGAAGTGCCTGCCGTTTTCACTGTAAAACCGAGTTGGAGCTTGTACCTCCCCATATATATGTATGAAGTGGAGTTGGCAACTGAAAAGAAACTTTGTGTTCCCTTCAAGCTAGGTGAAGGACGGCTTTCACACACACTTATCTCTCAGAACTGAGCATGTGGAGAGACGTTCGTTCATCCAGCACAAAGGGAACGGGTTGCAGGAGAAACCCTTACTCTGGTTTCTCAGTCTGTTTCCTAGTGCCGGTTTGAAGTGCCTGCCGTTTTCACTGTAAAACCGAGTTGGAGCTTGTACCTCCCCATATATATGAATGGAAAGGAGTTGGCAACTGAAAAGAAACTTTGTGTTCCCTTCAAGCTAGGTGAAGGACGGCTTTCACACACACTTATCTCTCAGAACTGAGCATGTGGAGAGACGTTCGTTCATCCAGCACAAAGGGAACGGGTTGCAGGAGAAACCCTTTCTCTGGATTCTCAGTCGGTTTCCTAGTGCCGGTTTGAAGTGCCTGCCATTTTCACTGTAAAACCGAGTTGGAGCTTGTACCTCCCCATATATATGTATGGAGTGGAGTTGGCAACTGAAAAGAAACTTTGTGTTCCCTTCAAGCTAGGTGAAGGACGGCTTTCACACACACTTATCTCTCAGAACTGAGTATGTGGAGAGACGTTCGTTCATCCAGCACAAAGGGAACGGGTTGCAGGAGAAACCCTTACTGTGGTTTCTCAGTCGGTTTCCTAGTGCCGGTTTGAAGTGCCTGCCGTTTTCACTGTAAAACCGAGTTGGAGCTTGTACCTCCCCATATATACGAATGGAAAGGAGTTGGCAACTGAAAAGAAACTTTGTGTTCCCTTCAAGCTAGGTGAAGGACGGCTTTCACACACACTTATCTCTCAGAACTGAGCATGTGGAGAGACGTTCGTTCATCCAGCACAAAGGGAACGGGTTGCAGGAGAAACCCTTACTCTGGTTTCTCAGTCGGTTTCCTAGTGCCGGTTTGAAGTGCCTGCCGTTTTCACTGTAAAACCGAGTTGGAGCTTGTACCTCCCCATATATATGTATGGAGTGGAGTTGGCAACTGAAAAGAAACTTTGTGTTCCCTTCAAGCTAGGTGAAGTACGGCGTTCACACACACTTATCTCTCAGAACTGAGCATGTGGAGAGACGTTCGTTCATCCAGCACAACGGGAACGGGTTGCAGGAGAAACCCTTTCTCTGGATTCTCAGTCTGTTTCCTAGTGCCGGTTTGAAGTGCCTGCCGTTTTCACTGTAAAACCGAGTTGCAGCTTGTACCTCCCCATATATATGTATGGAGTGGAGTTGGCAACTGAAAAGAAACTTTGTGTTCCCTTAAAGCTAGGTGAAGGACGGCATTCACACACACGTATCTCTCAGAACTGAGCATGTGGAGAGACGTTCGTTCATCCAGCACAAAGGGAACGGGTTGCAGGAGAAACCCTTACTCTGGTTTCTCAGTCGGTTTCCTAGTGCCGGTTTGAAGTGCCTGCCGTTTTCACTGTAAAACCGAGTTGGAGCTTGTACCTCCCCATATATATGAATGGAAAGGAGTTGGCAACTGAAAAGAAACTTTGTGTTCCCTTCAAGCTAGGTGAAGGACGGCTTTCACACACACTTATCTCTCAGAACTGAGCATGTGGAGAGACGTTCGTTCATCCAGCACAAAAGGAACGGGTTGCAGGAGAAACCCTTACTCTGGTTTCTCAGTCGGTTTCCTAGTGCCGGTTTGAAGTGCCTGCCGTTTTCACTGTAAAACCGAGTTGGAGCTTGTACCTCCCCATATATATGTATGGAGTGGAGTTGGCAACTGAAAAGAAACTTTGTGTTCCCTTCAAGCTAGGTGAAGGACGGCTTTCACACACACTTATCTCTCAGAACTGAGCATGTGGAGAGACGTTCGTTCATCCAGCACAAAGGGAACGGGTTGCAGGAGAAACCCTTACTCTGGTTTCTCAGTCGGTTTCTTAGTGCCGGTTTGAAGTGCCTGCCGTTTTCACTGTAAAACCGAGTTGGAGCTTGTACCTCCCCATATATATGTATGGAGTGGAGTTGGCAACTGAAAAGAAAGTTTGTGTTCCCTTCAAGCTAGGTGAAGGACGGCTTTCACACACACTTATCTCTCAGAACTGAGCATGTGGAGAGACGTTCTTTCATCCAGCACAAAGGGAACGGGTTGCAGGAGAAACCCTTACTCTGGTTTCTCAGTCTGTTTCCTAGTGCCGGTTTGAAGTGCCTGCCGTTTTCACTGTAAAACCGAGTTGCAGCTTGTACCTCCCCATATATATGTATGGAGTGGAGTTGGCAACTGAAAAGAAACTTTGTGTTCCCTTCAAGCTAGGTGAAGGACGGCATTCACACACACGTATCTCTCAGAACTGAGCATGTGGAGAGACGTTCGTTCATCCAGCACAAAGGGAACGGGTTGCAGGAGAAACCCTTACTCTGGTTTCTCAGTCTGTTTCCTAGTGCCGGTTTGAAGTGCCTGCCGTTTTCACTGTAAAACCGAGTTGGAGCTTGTACCTCCCCATATATATGTATGAAGTGGAGTTGGCAACTGAAAAGAAACTTTGTGTTCCCTTCAAGCTAGGTGAAGGACGGCTTTCACACACACTTATCTCTCAGAACTGAGCATGTGGAGAGACGTTCGTTCATCCAGCACAAAGGGAACGGGTTGCAGGAGAAACCCTTACTCTGGATTCTCAGTCGGTTTCTTAGTGCCGGTTTGAAGTGCCTGCCGTTTTCACTGTAAAACCGAGTTGGAGCTTGTACCTCCCCATATATATGTATGGAGTGGAGTTGGCAACTGAAAAGAAACTTTGTGTTCCCTTCAAGCTAGGTGAAGGACGGCTTTCACACACACTTATCTCTCAGAACTGAGCATGTGGAGAGACGTTCGTTCATCCAGCACAAAAGGAACGGGTTGCAGGAGAAACCCTTACTCTGGTTTCTCAGTCGGTTTCCTAGTGCCGGTTTGAAGTGCCTGCCGTCTTCACTGTAAAACCGAGTTGGAGCTTGTACCTCCCCATATATATGTATGGAGTGGAGTTGGCAACTGAAAAGAAACTTTGTGTTCCCTTCAAGCTAGTTGAAGGACGGCTTTCACACACACTTATCTCTCAGAACTGAGCATGTGGAGAGACGTTCTTTCATCCAGCACAAAGGGAACGGGTTGCAGGAGAAACCCTTACTCTGGTTTCTCAGTCTGTTTCCTAGTGCCGGTTTGAAGTGCCTGCCGTTTTCACTGTAAAACCGAGTTGGAGCTTGTACCTCCCCATATATATGTATGGAGTGGAGTTGGCAACTGAAAAGAAACTTTGTGTTCCCTTCAAGCTAGGTGAAGGACGGCTTTCACACACACTTATCTCTCAGAACTGAGCATGTGGAGAGACGTTCGT
Organism: Vicugna pacos; assembly: GCF_048564905.1. Classification (NCBI taxonomy): domain Eukaryota; kingdom Metazoa; phylum Chordata; class Mammalia; order Artiodactyla; family Camelidae; genus Vicugna; species Vicugna pacos. Next base: position 73,306,318 of record NW_027328740.1, on the reverse strand, counting down.
TCATCCAGCACAAAGGGAACGGGTTGCAGGAGAAACCCTTACTCTGGTTTCTCAGTCTGTTTCCTAGTGCCGGTTTGAAGTGCCTGCCGTTTTCACTGTAAAACCGAGTTGGAGCTTGTACCTCCCCATATATATGAATGGAAAGGAGTTGGCAACTGAAAAGAAACTTTGTGTTCCCTTCAAGCTAGGTGAAGGACGGCTTTCACACACACTTATCTCTCAGAACTGAGCATGTGGAGAGACGTTCGTTCATCCAGCACAAAGGGAACGGGTTGCAGGAGAAACCCTTTCTCTGGATTCTCAGTCGGTTTCCTAGTGCCGGTTTGAAGTGCCTGCCATTTTCACTGTAAAACCGAGTTGGAGCTTGTACCTCCCCATATATATGTATGGAGTGGAGTTGGCAACTGAAAAGAAACTTTGTGTTCCCTTCAAGCTAGGTGAAGGACGGCTTTCACACACACTTATCTCTCAGAACTGAGTATGTGGAGAGACGTTCGTTCATCCAGCACAAAGGGAACGGGTTGCAGGAGAAACCCTTACTGTGGTTTCTCAGTCGGTTTCCTAGTGCCGGTTTGAAGTGCCTGCCGTTTTCACTGTAAAACCGAGTTGGAGCTTGTACCTCCCCATATATACGAATGGAAAGGAGTTGGCAACTGAAAAGAAACTTTGTGTTCCCTTCAAGCTAGGTGAAGGACGGCTTTCACACACACTTATCTCTCAGAACTGAGCATGTGGAGAGACGTTCGTTCATCCAGCACAAAGGGAACGGGTTGCAGGAGAAACCCTTACTCTGGTTTCTCAGTCGGTTTCCTAGTGCCGGTTTGAAGTGCCTGCCGTTTTCACTGTAAAACCGAGTTGGAGCTTGTACCTCCCCATATATATGTATGGAGTGGAGTTGGCAACTGAAAAGAAACTTTGTGTTCCCTTCAAGCTAGGTGAAGTACGGCGTTCACACACACTTATCTCTCAGAACTGAGCATGTGGAGAGACGTTCGTTCATCCAGCACAACGGGAACGGGTTGCAGGAGAAACCCTTTCTCTGGATTCTCAGTCTGTTTCCTAGTGCCGGTTTGAAGTGCCTGCCGTTTTCACTGTAAAACCGAGTTGCAGCTTGTACCTCCCCATATATATGTATGGAGTGGAGTTGGCAACTGAAAAGAAACTTTGTGTTCCCTTAAAGCTAGGTGAAGGACGGCATTCACACACACGTATCTCTCAGAACTGAGCATGTGGAGAGACGTTCGTTCATCCAGCACAAAGGGAACGGGTTGCAGGAGAAACCCTTACTCTGGTTTCTCAGTCGGTTTCCTAGTGCCGGTTTGAAGTGCCTGCCGTTTTCACTGTAAAACCGAGTTGGAGCTTGTACCTCCCCATATATATGAATGGAAAGGAGTTGGCAACTGAAAAGAAACTTTGTGTTCCCTTCAAGCTAGGTGAAGGACGGCTTTCACACACACTTATCTCTCAGAACTGAGCATGTGGAGAGACGTTCGTTCATCCAGCACAAAAGGAACGGGTTGCAGGAGAAACCCTTACTCTGGTTTCTCAGTCGGTTTCCTAGTGCCGGTTTGAAGTGCCTGCCGTTTTCACTGTAAAACCGAGTTGGAGCTTGTACCTCCCCATATATATGTATGGAGTGGAGTTGGCAACTGAAAAGAAACTTTGTGTTCCCTTCAAGCTAGGTGAAGGACGGCTTTCACACACACTTATCTCTCAGAACTGAGCATGTGGAGAGACGTTCGTTCATCCAGCACAAAGGGAACGGGTTGCAGGAGAAACCCTTACTCTGGATTCTCAGTCGGTTTCTTAGTGCCGGTTTGAAGTGCCTGCCGTTTTCACTGTAAAACCGAGTTGGAGCTTGTACCTCCCCATATATATGTATGGAGTGGAGTTGGCAACTGAAAAGAAAGTTTGTGTTCCCTTCAAGCTAGGTGAAGGACGGCTTTCACACACACTTATCTCTCAGAACTGAGCATGTGGAGAGACGTTCGTTCATCCAGCACAAAGGGAACGGGTTGCAGGAGAAACCCTTACTCTGGTTTCTCAGTCGGTTTCCTAGTGCCGGTTTGAAGTGCCTGCCGTCTTCACTGTAAAACCGAGTTGGAGCTTGTACCTCCCCATATATATGTATGGAGTGGAGTTGGCAACTGAAAAGAAACTTTGTGTTCCCTTCAAGCTAGTTGAAGGACGGCTTTCACACACACTTATCTCTCAGAACTGAGCATGTGGAGAGACGTTCTTTCATCCAGCACAAAGGGAACGGGTTGCAGGAGAAACCCTTACTCTGGTTTCTCAGTCTGTTTCCTAGTGCCGGTTTGAAGTGCCTGCCGTTTTCACTGTAAAACCGAGTTGCAGCTTGTACCTCCCCATATATATGTATGGAGTGGAGTTGGCAACTGAAAAGAAACTTTGTGTTCCCTTCAAGCTAGGTGAAGGACGGCATTCACACACACGTATCTCTCAGAACTGAGCATGTGGAGAGACGTTCGTTCATCCAGCACAAAGGGAACGGGTTGCAGGAGAAACCCTTACTCTGGTTTCTCAGTCTGTTTCCTAGTGCCGGTTTGAAGTGCCTGCCGTTTTCACTGTAAAACCGAGTTGGAGCTTGTACCTCCCCATATATATGTATGAAGTGGAGTTGGCAACTGAAAAGAAACTTTGTGTTCCCTTCAAGCTAGGTGAAGGACGGCTTTCACACACACTTATCTCTCAGAACTGAGCATGTGGAGAGACGTTCGTTCATCCAGCACAAAAGGAACGGGTTGCAGGAGAAACCCTTACTCTGGATTCTGGGTCGGTTTCCTAGTGCCGGTTTGAAGTGCCTGCCGTCTTCACTGTAAAACCGAGTTGGAGCTTGTACCTCCCCATATATATGTATGGAGTGGAGTTGGCAACTGAAAAGAAACTTTGTGTTCCCTTCAAGCTAGTTGAAGGACGGCTTTCACACACACTTATCTCTCAGAACTGAGCATGTGGAGAGACGTTCTTTCATCCAGCACAAAGGGAACGGGTTGCAGGAGAAACCCTTACTCTGGTTTCTCAGTCTGTTTCCTAGTGCCGGTTTGAAGTGCCTGCCGTTTTCACTGTAAAACCGAGTTGGAGCTTGTACCTCCCCATATATATGTATGGAGTGGAGTTGGCAACTGAAAAGAAACTTTGTGTTCCCTTCAAGCTAGGTGAAGGACGGCTTTCACACACACTTATCTCTCAGAACTGAGCATGTGGAGAGACGTTCGTTCATCCAGCACAAAGGGAACGGGTTGCAGGAGAAACCCTTACTCTGGTTTCTCAGTTGGTTTCCTAGTGCCGGTTTGAAGTGCCTGCCGTTTTCACTGTAAAACCGAGTTGGAGCTTGTACCTCCCCATATATATGTATGGAGTGGAGTTGACAACTGAAAAGAAATTTTGTGTTCCCTTCAAGCTAGGTGAAGGACGGCTTTCACACACACTTATCTCTCAGAACTGAACATGTGGAGAGTCGTTCGTTCACCCAGCACAAAGGGAACGGGTTGCAGGAGAAACCCTTACTCTGGTTTCTCAGTCTGTTTCCTAGTGCCGGTTTGAAGTGCCTGCCGTTTTCACTGTAAAACCGAGTTGGAGCTTGTACCTCCCCATATATATGTATGGAGTGGAGTTGGCAACTGAAAAGAAACTTTGTGTTCCCTTCAAGCTAGGTGAAGGACGGCTTTCACACACACTTATCTCTCAGAACTGAGCATGTGGAGAGACGTTCGTTCATCCAGCACAAAGGGAACGGGTTGCAGGAGAAACCCTTACTCTGGTTTCTCAGTCGGTTTCCTAGTGCCGGTTTGAAGTGCCTGCCGTTTTCACTGTAAAACGGAGTTGGAGCTTGTACCTCCCCATATATATGTATGGAGTGGAGTTGGCAACTGAAAAGAAACTTTGTGTTCCCTTCAAGCTAGGTGAAGGACGGCTTTCACACACACTTATCTCTCAGAACTGAGCATGTGGAGAGACGTTCTTTCATCCAGCACAAAGGGAACGGGTTGCAGGAGAAACCCTTACTCTGGTTTCTCAGTCTGTTTCCTAGTGCCGGTTTGAAGTGCCTGCCGTTTTCACTGTAAAACCGAGTTGGAGCTTGTACCTCCCCATATATATGTATGGAGTGGAGTTGGCAACTGAAAAGAAACTTTGTGTTCCCTTCAAGCTAGGTGAAGGACGGCTTTCACACACACTTATCTCTCAGAACTGAGCATGTGGAGAGACGTTCGTTCATCCAGCACAAAGGGAACGGGTTGCAGGAGAAACCCTTACTCTGGTTTCTCAGTTGGTTTCCTAGTGCCGGTTTGAAGTGCCTGCCGTTTTCACTGTAAAACCGAGTTGGAGCTTGTACCTCCCCATATATATGTATGGAGTGGAGTTGACAACTGAAAAGAAATTTTGTGTTCCCTTCAAGCTAGGTGAAGGACGGCTTTCACACACACTTATCTCTCAGAACTGAACATGTGGAGAGACGTTCGTTCACCCAGCACAAAGGGAACGGGTTAAAGGAGAAACCCTTACTCTGGTTTCTCAGTCTGTTTCCTAGTGCCGGTTTGAAGTGCCTGCCGTTTTCACTGTAAAACCGAGTTGGAGCTTGTACCTCCCCATATATATGTATGGAGTGGAGTTGGCAACTGAAAAGAAACTTTGTGTTCCCTTCAAGCTAGGTGAAGGACGGCTTTCACACACACTTATCTCTCAGAACTGAGCATGTGGAGAGACGTTCGTTCATCCAGCACAAAGGGAACGGGTTGCAGGAGAAACCCTTACTCTGGTTTCTCAGTTGGTTTCCTAGTGCCGGTTTGAAGTGCCTGCCGTTTTCACTGTAAAACCGAGTTGGAGCTTGTACCTCCCCATATATATGTATGGAGTGGAGTTGACAACTGAAAAGAAATTTTGTGTTCCCTTCAAGCTAGGTGAAGGACGGCTTTCACACACACTTATCTCTCAGAACTGAACATGTGGAGAGACGTTCGTTCACCCAGCACAAAGGGAACGGGTTAAAGGAGAAACCCTTACTCTGGTTTCTCAGTCTGTTTCCTAGTGCCGGTTTGAAGTGCCTGCCGTTTTCACTGTAAAACCGAGTTGGAGCTTGTACCTCCCCATATATATGTATGGAGTGGAGTTGGCAACTGAAAAGAAACTTTGTGTTCCCTTCAAGCTAGGTGAAGGACGGCTTTCACACACACTTATCTCTCAGAACTGAGCATGTGGAGAGACGTTCGTTCATCCAGCACAAAGGGAACGGGTTGCAGGAGAAACCCTTACTCTGGTTTCTCAGTCGGTTTCCTAGTGCCGGTTTGAAGTGCCTGCCGTTTTCACTGTAAAACGGAGTTGGAGCTTGTACCTCCCCATATATATGTATGGAGTGGAGTTGGCAACTGAAAAGAAACTTTGTGTTCCCTTCAAGCTAGGTGAAGGACGGCTTTCACACACACTTATCTCTCAGAACTGAGCATGTGGAGAGACGTTCGTTCATCCAGCACAAAGGGAACGGGTTGCAGGAGAAACCCTTACTCTGGTTTCTCAGTCGGTTTCCTAGTGCCGGTTTGAAGTGCCTGCCGTTTTCACTGTAAAACCGAGTTGGAGCTTGTACCTCCCCATATATATGAATGGAAAGGAGTTGACAACTGAAAAGAAACTTTGTGTTCCCTTCAAGCTAGTTGAAGGACGGCTTTCACACACACTTATCTCTCAGAACTGAGCATGTGGAGAGACGTTCGTTCATCCAGCACAAAGGGAACGGGTTGCAGGAGAAACCCTTACTCTGGTTTCTCAGTCGGTTTCCTAGTGCCGGTTTGAAGTGCCTGCCGTTTTCACTGTCAAACCGAGTTGGAGCTTGTACCTCCCCATATATATGTATGGAGTGGAGTTGGCAACTGAAAAGAAATTTTGTGTTCCCTTCAAGCTAGGTGAAGGACGGCTTTCACACACACTTATCTCTCAGAACTGAGCATGTGGAGAGACGTTCGTTCATCCAGCACAAAGGGAACGGGTTGCAGGAGAAACCCTTACTCTGGATTCTCAGTCGGTTTCTTAGTGCCGGTTTGAAGTGCCTGCCGTTTTCACTGTAAAACGGAGTTGGAGCTTGTACCTCCCCATATATATGTATGGAGTGGAGTTGGCAACTGAAAAGAAACTTTGTGTTCCCTTCAAGCTAGGTGAAGGACGGCTTTCACACACACTTATCTCTCAGAACTGAGCATGTGGAGAGACGTTCGTTCATCCAGCACAAAAGGAACGGGTTGCAGGAGAAACCCTTACTCTGGTTTCTCAGTCTGTTTCCTAGTGCCGGTTTGAAGTGCCTGCCGTTTTCACTGTAAAACCGAGTTGGAGCTTGTACCTCCCCATATATATGTATGGAGTGGAGTTGGCAACTGAAAAGAAACTTTGTGTTCCCTTCAAGCTAGGTGAAGGACGGCTTTCACACACACTTATCTCTCAGAACTGAGCATGTGGAGAGACGTTCGTTCATCCAGCACAAAGGGAACGGGTTGCAGGAGAAACCCTTACTCTGGTTTCTCAGTTGGTTTCCTAGTGCCGGTTTGAAGTGCCTGCCGTTTTCACTGTAAAACCGAGTTGGAGCTTGTACCTCCCCATATATATGTATGGAGTGGAGTTGACAACTGAAAAGAAATTTTGTGTTCCCTTCAAGCTAGGTGAAGGACGGCTTTCACACACACTTATCTCTCAGAACTGAACATGTGGAGAGACGTTCGTTCACCCAGCACAAAGGGAACGGGTTGCAGGAGAAACCCTTACTCTGGTTTCTCAGTCGGTTTCCTAGTGCCGGTTTGAAGTGCCTGCCGTTTTCACTGTAAAACCGAGTTGGAGCTTGTACCTCCCCATATATATGTATGGAGTGGAGTTGGCAACTGAAAAGAAACTTTGTGTTCCCTTCAAGCTAGGTGAAGGACGGCTTTCACACACACTTATCTCTCAGAACTGAGCATGTGGAGAGACGTTCTTTCATCCAGCACAAAGGGAACGGGTTGCAGGAGAAACCCTTACTCTGGATTCTCAGTCGGTTTCTTAGTGCCGGTTTGAAGTGCCTGCCGTTTTCACTGTAAAGCCGAGTTGGAGCTTGTACCTCCCCATATATATGTATGGAGTGGAGTTGGCAACTGAAAAGAAACTTTGTGTTCCCTTCAAGCTAGGTGAAGGACGGCTTTCACACACACTTATCTCTCAGAACTGAGCATGTGGAGAGACGTTCGTTCATCCAGCACAAAAGGAACGGGTTGCAGGAGAAACCCTTACTCTGGTTTCTCAGTCGGTTTCCTAGTGCCGGTTTGAAGTGCCTGCCGTCTTCACTGTAAAACGGAGTTGGAGCTTGTACCTCCCCATATATATGTATGGAGTGGAGTTGGCAACTGAAAAGAAGCTTTGTGTTCCCTTCAAGCTAGGTGAAGGACGGCTTTCACACACACTTATCTCTCGGAACTGAGCATGTGGAGAGACGTTCGTTCATCCAGCACAAAGGGAACGGGTTGCAGGAGAAACCCTTACTCTGGATTCTCAGTCGGTTTCTTAGTGCCGGTTTGAAGTGCCTGCCGTTTTCACTGTAAAACCGAGTTGGAGCTTGTACCTCCCCATATATATGTATGGAGTGGAGTTGGCAACTGAAAAGAAACTTTGTGTTCCCTTCAAGCTAGGTGAAGGACGGCTTTCACACACACTTATCTCTCAGAACTGAGCATGTGGAGAGACGTTCGTTCATCCAGCACAAAAGGAACGGGTTGCAGGAGAAACCCTTACTCTGGTTTCTCAGTCGGTTTCCTAGTGCCGGTTTGAAGTGCCTGCCGTCTTCACTGTAAAACCGAGTTGGAGCTTGTACCTCCCCATATATATGTATGGAGTGGAGTTGGCAACTGAAAAGAAACTTTGTGTTCCCTTCAAGCTAGTTGAAGGACGGCTTTCACACACACTTATCTCTCAGAACTGAGCATGTGGAGAGACGTTCTTTCATCCAGCACAAAGGGAACGGGTTGCAGGAGAAACCCTTACTCTGGTTTCTCAGTCTGTTTCCTAGTGCCGGTTTGAAGTGCCTGCCGTTTTCACTGTAAAACCGAGTTGGAGCTTGTACCTCCCCATATATATGTATGGAGTGGAGTTGGCAACTGAAAAGAAACTTTGTGTTCCCTTCAAGCTAGGTGAAGGACGGCTTTCACACACACTTATCTCTCAGAACTGAGCATGTGGAGAGACGTTCGTTCATCCAGCACAAAGGGAACGGGTTGCAGGAGAAACCCTTACTCTGGTTTCTCAGTTGGTTTCCTAGTGCCGGTTTGAAGTGCCTGCCGTTTTCACTGTAAAACCGAGTTGGAGCTTGTACCTCCCCATATATATGTATGGAGTGGAGTTGACATCTGAAAAGAAATTTTGTGTTCCCTTCAAGCTAGGTGAAGGACGGCTTTCACACACACTTATCTCTCAGAACTGAACATGTGGAGAGACGTTCGTTCACCCAGCACAAAGGGAACGGGTTGCAGGAGAAACCCTTACTCTGGTTTCTCAGTCTGTTTCCTAGTGCCGGTTTGAAGTGCCTGCCGTTTTCACTGTAAAACCGAGTTGGAGCTTGTACCTCCCCATATATATGTATGGAGTGGAGTTGGCAACTGAAAAGAAACTTTGTGTTCCCTTCAAGCTAGGTGAAGGACGGCTTTCACACACACTTATCTCTCAGAACTGAGCATGTGGAGAGACGTTCGTTCATCCAGCACAAAGGGAACGGGTTGCAGGAGAAACCCTTACTCTGGTTTCTCAGTCGGTTTCCTAGTGCCGGTTTGAAGTGCCTGCCGTTTTCACTGTAAAACCGAGTTGGAGCTTCTACCTCCCCATATATATGTATGGAGTGGAGTTGGCAACTGAAAAGAAACTTTGTGTTCCCTTCAAGCTAGTTGAAGGACGGCTTTCACACACACTTATCTCTCAGAACTGAGCATGTGGAGAGACGTTCTTTCATCCAGCACAAAGGGAACGGGTTGCAGGAGAAACCCTTACTCTGGTTTCTCAGTCTGTTTCCTAGTGCCGGTTTGAAGTGCCTGCCGTTTTCACTGTAAAACCGAGTTGGAGCTTGTACCTCCCCATATATATGTATGGAGTGGAGTTGGCAACTGAAAAGAAACTTTGTGTTCCCTTCAAGCTAGGTGAAGGACGGCTTTCACACACACTTATCTCTCAGAACTGAGCATGTGGAGAGACGTTCGTTCATCCAGCACAAAGGGAACGGGTTGCAGGAGAAACCCTTACTCTGGTTTCTCAGTCTGTTTCCTAGTGCCGGTTTGAAGTGCCTGCCGTTTTCACTGTAAAACCGAGTTGGAGCTTGTACCTCCCCATATATATGTATGGAGTGGAGTTGACAACTGAAAAGAAATTTAGTGTTCCCTTCAAGCTAGGTGAAGGACGGCTTTCACACACACTTATCTCTCAGAACTGAACATGTGGAGAGACGTTCGTTCACCCAGCACAAAGGGAACGGGTTGCAGGAGAAACCCTTACTCTGGTTTCTCAGTCTGTTTCCTAGTGCCGGTTTGAAGTGCCTGCCGTTTTCACTGTAAAACCGAGTTGGAGCTTGTACCTCCCCATATATATGTATGGAGTGGAGTTGGCAACTGAAAAGAAACTTTGTGTTCCCTTCAAGCTAGGTGAAGGACGGCTTTCACACACACTTATCTCTCAGAACTGAGCATGTGGAGAGACGTTCGTTCATCCAGCACAAAGGGAACGGGTTGCAGGAGAAACCCTTACTCTGGTTTCTCAGTCGGTTTCCTAGTGCTGGTTTGAAGTGCCTGCCGTTTTCACTGTAAAACGGAGTTGGAGCTTGTACCTCCCCATATATATGTATGGAGTGGAGTTGGCAACTGAAAAGAAACTTTGTGTTCCCTTCAAGCTAGGTGAAGGACGGCTTTCACACACACTTATCTCTCAGAACTGAGCATGTGGAGAGACGTTCGTTCATCCAGCACAAAAGGAACGGGTTGCAGGAGAAACCCTTACTCTGGTTTCTCAGTCGGTTTCCTAGTGCCGGTTTGAAGTGCCTGCCGTCTTCACTGTAAAACCGAGTTGGAGCTTGTACCTCCCCATATATATGTATGGAGTGGAGTTGGCAACTGAAAAGAAACTTTGTGTTCCCTTCAAGCTAGTTGAAGGACGGCTTTCACACACACTTATCTCTCAGAACTGAGCATGTGGAGAGACGTTCTTTCATCCAGCACAAAGGGAACGGGTTGCAGGAGAAACCCTTACTCTGGTTTCTCAGTCTGTTTCCTAGTGCCGGTTTGAAGTGCCTGCCGTTTTCACTGTAAAACCGAGTTGGAGCTTGTACCTCCCCATATATATGTATGGAGTGGAGTTGGCAACTGAAAAGAAACTTTGTGTTCCCTTCAAGCTAGGTGAAGGACGGCTTTCACACACACTTATCTCTCAGAACTGAGCATGTGGAGAGACGTTCGTTCATCCAGCACAAAGGGAACGGGTTGCAGGAGAAACCCTTACTCTGGTTTCTCAGTCGGTTTCCTAGTGCCGGTTTGAAGTGCCTGCCGTTTTCACTGTAAAACCGAGTTGGAGCTTCTACCTCCCCATATATATGTATGGAGTGGAGTTGGCAACTGAAAAGAAACTTTGTGTTCCCTTCAAGCTAGTTGAAGGACGGCTTTCACACACACTTATCTCTCAGAACTGAGCATGTGGAGAGACGTTCTTTCATCCAGCACAAAGGGAACGGGTTGCAGGAGAAACCCTTACTCTGGTTTCTCAGTCTGTTTCCTAGTGCCGGTTTGAAGTGCCTGCCGTTTTCACTGTAAAACCGAGTTGGAGCTTGTACCTCCCCATATATATGTATGGAGTGGAGTTGGCAACTGAAAAGAAACTTTGTGTTCCCTTCAAGCTAGGTGAAGGACGGCTTTCACACACACTTATCTCTCAGAACTGAGCATGTGGAGAGACGTTCGTTCATCCAGCACAAAGGGAACGGGTTGCAGGAGAGACCCTTACTCTGGTTTCTCAGTCTGTTTCCTAGTGCCGGTTTGAAGTGCCTGCCGTTTTCACTGTAAAACCGAGTTGGAGCTTGTACCTCCCCATATATATGTATGGAGTGGAGTTGACAACTGAAAAGAAATTTTGTGTTCCCTTCAAGCTAGGTGAAGGACGGCTTTCACACACACTTATCTCTCAGAACTGAACATGTGGAGAGACGTTCGTTCACCCAGCACAAAGGAACGGGTTGCAGGAGAAACCCTTACTCTGGTTTCTCAGTCTGTTTCCTAGTGCCGGTTTGAAGTGCCTGCCGTTTTCACTGTAAAACCGAGTTGGAGCTTGTACCTCCCCATATATATGTATGGAGTGGAGTTGGCAACTGAAAAGAAACTTTGTGTTCCCTTCAAGCTAGGTGAAGGACGGCTTTCACACACACTTATCTCTCAGAACTGAGCATGTGGAGAGACGTTCGTTCATCCAGCACAAAGGGAACGGGTTGCAGGAGAAACCCTTACTCTGGTTTCTCAGTCGGTTTCCTAGTGCCGGTTTGAAGTGCCTGCCGTTTTCACTGTAAAACGGAGTTGGAGCTTGTACCTCCCCATATATATGTATGGAGTGGAGTTGGCAACTGAAAAGAAACTTTGTGTTCCCTTCAAGCTAGGTGAAGGACGGCTTTCACACACACTTATCTCTCAGAACTGAGCATGTGGAGAGACGTTCGTTCATCCAGCACAAAAGGAACGGGTTGCAGGAGAAACCCTTACTCTGGTTTCTCAGTCGGTTTCCTAGTGCCGGTTTGAAGTGCCTGCCGTCTTCACTGTAAAACCGAGTTGGAGCTTGTACCTCCCCATATATATGTATGGAGTGGAGTTGGCAACTGAAAAGAAACTTTGTGTTCCCTTCAAGCTAGTTGAAGGACGGCTTTCACACACACTTATCTCTCAGAACTGAGCATGTGGAGAGACGTTCTTTCATCCAGCACAAAGGGAACGGGTTGCAGGAGAAACCCTTACTCTGGTTTCTCAGTCTGTTTCCTAGTGCCGGTTTGAAGTGCCTGCCGTTTTCACTGTAAAACCGAGTTGGAGCTTGTACCTCCCCATATATATGTATGGAGTGGAGTTGGCAACTGAAAAGAAACTTTGTGTTCCCTTCAAGCTAGGTGAAGGACGGCTTTCACACACACTTATCTCTCAGAACTGAGCATGTGGAGAGACGTTCGTTCATCCAGCACAAAGGGAACGGGTTGCAGGAGAAACCCTTACTCTGGTTTCTCAGTCGGTTTCCTAGTGCCGGTTTGAAGTGCCTGCCGTTTTCACTGTAAAACCGAGTTGGAGCTTCTACCTCCCCATATATATGTATGGAGTGGAGTTGGCAACTGAAAAGAAACTTTGTGTTCCCTTCAAGCTAGTTGAAGGACGGCTTTCACACACACTTATCTCTCAGAACTGAGCATGTGGAGAGACGTTCTTTCATCCAGCACAAAGGGAACGGGTTGCAGGAGAAACCCTTACTCTGGTTTCTCAGTCTGTTTCCTAGTGCCGGTTTGAAGTGCCTGCCGTTTTCACTGTAAAACCGAGTTGGAGCTTGTACCTCCCCATATATATGTATGGAGTGGAGTTGGCAACTGAAAAGAAACTTTGTGTTCCCTTCAAGCTAGGTGAAGGACGGCTTTCACACACACTTATCTCTCAGAACTGAGCATGTGGAGAGACGTTCGTTCATCCAGCACAAAGGGAACGGGTTGCAGGAGAGACCCTTACTCTGGTTTCTCAGTCTGTTTCCTAGTGCCGGTTTGAAGTGCCTGCCGTTTTCACTGTAAAACCGAGTTGGAGCTTGTACCTCCCCATATATATGTATGGAGTGGAGTTGACAACTGAAAAGAAACTTTGTGTTCCCTTCAAGCTAGGTGAAGGACGGCTTTCACACACACTTATCTCTCAGAACTGAACATGTGGAGAGACGTTCGTTCACCCAGCACAAAGGGAACGGGTTGCAGGAGAAACCCTTACTCTGGTTTCTCAGTCTGTTTCCTAGTGCCGGTTTGAAGTGCCTGCCGTTTTCACTGTAAAACCGAGTTGGAGCTTGTACCTCCCCATATATATGTATGGAGTGGAGTTGGCAACTGAAAAGAAACTTTGTGTTCCCTTCAAGCTAGGTGAAGGACGGCTTTCACACACACTTATCTCTCAGAACTGAGCATGTGGAGAGACGTTCGTTCATCCAGCACAAAGGGAACGGGTTGCAGGAGAAACCCTTACTCTGGTTTCTCAGTCGGTTTCCTAGTGCCGGTTTGAAGTGCCTGCCGTTTTCACTGTAAAACGGAGTTGGAGCTTGTACCTCCCCATATATATGTATGGAGTGGAGTTGGCAACTGAAAAGAAACTTTGTGTTCCCTTCAAGCTAGGTGAAGGACGGCTTTCACACACACTTATCTCTCAGAACTGAGCATGTGGAGAGACGTTCGTTCATCCAGCACAAAGGGAACGGGTTGCAGGAGAAACCCTTACTCTGGATTCTCAGTCGGTTTCTTAGTGCCGGTTTGAAGTGCCTGCCGTTTTCACTGTAAAACCGAGTTGGAGCTTGTACCTCCCCATATATATGTATGGAGTGGAGTTGGCAACTGAAAAGAAACTTTGTGTTCCCTTCAAGCTAGGTGAAGGACGGCTTTCACACACACTTATCTCTCAGAACTGAGCATGTGGAGAGACGTTCGTTCATCCAGCACAAAAGGAACGGGTTGCAGGAGAAACCCTTACTCTGGTTTCTCAGTCGGTTTCCTAGTGCCGGTTTGAAGTGCCTGCCGTCTTCACTGTAAAACGGAGTTGGAGCTTGTACCTCCCCATATATATGTATGGAGTGGAGTTGGCAACTGAAAAGAAACTTTGTGTTCCCTTCAAGCTAGGTGAAGGACGGCTTTCACACACACTTATCTCTCAGAACTGAGCATGTGGAGAGACGTTCGTTCATCCAGCACAAAGGGAACGGGTTGCAGGAGAAACCCTTACTCTGGATTCTCAGTCGGTTTCTTAGTGCCGGTTTGAAGTGCCTGCCGTTTTCACTGTAAAACCGAGTTGGAGCTTGTACCTCCCCATATATATGTATGGAGTGGAGTTGGCAACTGAAAAGAAACTTTGTGTTCCCTTCAAGCTAGGTGAAGGACGGCTTTCACACACACTTATCTCTCAGAACTGAGCATGTGGAGAGGCGTTCGTTCATCCAGCACAAAAGGAACGGGTTGCAGGAGAAACCCTTACTCTGGTTTCTCAGTCGGTTTCCTAGTGCCGGTTTGAAGTGCCTGCCGTCTTCACTGTAAAACCGAGTTGGAGCTTGTACCTCCCCATATATATGTATGGAGTGGAGTTGGCAACTGAAAAGAAACTTTGTGTTCCCTTCAAGCTAGTTGAAGGACGGCTTTCACACACACTTATCTCTCAGAACTGAGCATGTGGAGAGACGTTCTTTCATCCAGCACAAAGGGAACGGGTTGCAGGAGAAACCCTTACTCTGGTTTCTCAGTCTGTTTCCTAGTGCCGGTTTGAAGTGCCTGCCGTTTTCACTGTAAAACCGAGTTGGAGCTTGTACCTCCCCATATATATGTATGGAGTGGAGTTGGCAACTGAAAAGAAACTTTGTGTTCCCTTCAAGCTAGGTGAAGGAAGGCTTTCACACACACTTATCTCTCAGAACTGAGCATGTGGAGAGACGTTCGTTCATCCAGCACAAAGGGAACGGGTTGCAGGAGAAACCCTTACTCTGGTTTCTCAGTTGGTTTCCTAGTGCCGGTTTGAAGTGCCTGCCGTTTTCACTGTAAAACCGAGTTGGAGCTTGTACCTCCCCATATATATGTATGGAGTGGAGTTGACAACTGAAAAGAAATTTTGTGTTCCCTTCAAGCTAGGTGAAGGACGGCTTTCACACACACTTATCTCTCAGAACTGAACATGTGGAGAGACGTTCGTTCACCCAGCACAAAGGGAACGGGTTGCAGGAGAAACCCTTACTCTGGTTTCTCAGTCTGTTTCCTAGTGCCGGTTTGAAGTGCCTGCCGTTTTCACTGTAAAACCGAGTTGGAGCTTGTACCTCCCCATATATATGTATGGAGTGGAGTTGGCAACTGAAAAGAAACTTTGTGTTCCCTTCAAGCTAGGTGAAGGACGGCTTTCACACACACTTATCTCTCAGAACTGAGCATGTGGAGAGACGTTCGTTCATCCAGCACAAAGGGAACGGGTTGCAGGAGAAACCCTTACTCTGGTTTCTCAGTCGGTTTCCTAGTGCCGGTTTGAAGTGCCTGCCGTTTTCACTGTAAAACCGAGTTGGAGCTTCTACCTCCCCATATATATGTATGGAGTGGAGTGGGCAACTGAAAAGAAACTTTGTGTTCCCTTCAAGCTAGGTGAAGGACGGCTTTCACACACACTTATCTCTCAGAACTGAGCATGTGGAGAGACGTTCGTTCATCCAGCACAAAGGGAACGGGTTGCAGGAGAAACCCATACTCTGGTTTCTCAGTCTGTTTCCTAGTGCCGGTTTGAAGTGCCTGCCGTTTTCACTGTAAAACCGAGTTGGAGCTTGTACCTCCCCATATATATGTATGGAGTGGAGTTGGCAACTGAAAAGAAACTTTGTGTTCCCTTCAAGCTAGGTGAAGGACGGCTTTCACACACACTTATCTCTCAGAACTGAGCATGTGGGGAGACGATCGTTCATCCAGCACAAAGGGAACGGGTTGCAGGAGAAACCCTTACTCTGGCTTCTCAGTCTGTTTCCTAGTGCCGGTTTGAAGTGCCTGCCGTTTTCACTGTAAAACCGAGTTGGAGCTTGTACCTCCCCATATATATGTATGGAGTGGAGTTGGCAACTGAAAAGAAACTTTGTGTTCCCTTCAAGCTAGGTGAAGGACGGCTTTCACACACACTTATCTCTCAGAACTGAGCATGTGGAGAGACGTTCGTTCATCCAGCACAAAGGGAACGGGTTGCAGGAGAAACCCTTACTCTGGTTTCTCAGTCGGTTTCCTAGTGCCGGTTTGAAGTGCCTGCCGTTTTCACTGTAAAACCGAGTTGGAGCTTGTACCTCCCCATATATATGTATGGAGTGGAGTTGGCAACTGAAAAGAAACTTTGTGTTCCCTTCAAGCTAGGTGAAGTACGGCTTTCACACACACTTATCTCTCAGAACTGAGCATGTGGAGAGACGTTCGTTCATCCAGCAAAAAGGGAACGGTTTGCAGGAGAAACCCTTACTCTGGTTTCTCAGTCTGTTTCCTAGTGCCGGTTTGAAGTGCCTGCCGTTTTCACTGTAAAACCGAGTTGGAGCTTGTACCTCCCCATATATATGTATGGAGTGGATTTTGCAACTGAAAAGAAACTTTGTGTTCCCTTCAAGCTAGGTGAAGGACGGCTTTCACACACACTTATCTCTCAGAACTGAGCATGTGGAGAGACGTTCGTTCATCCAGCACAAAGGGAACGGGTTGCAGGAGAAACCCTTACTCTGGTTTCTCAGTCTGTTTCCTAGTGCCGGTTTGAAGTGCCTGCCTTTTTCACTGTAAAACCGAGTTGGAGATTGTACCTCCCCATATATATGTATGGAGTGGATTTTGCAACTGAAAAGAAACTTTGTGTTCCCTTCAAGCTAGTTGAAGGACGGCTTTCACACACACTTATCTCTCAGAACTGAGCATGTGGAGAGACGTTCGTTCATCCAGCACAAAGGGAACGGGTTGCAGGAAAAACCCTTACTCTGGTTTCTCAGTCTGTTTCCTAGTGCCGGTTTGAAGTGCCTGCCGTTTTCACTGTAAAACCGAGTTGGAGCTTGTACCTCCCCATATATATGTATGGAGTGGAGTTGGCAACTGAAAAGAAACTTTGTGTTCCCTTCAAGCTAGGTGAAGGACGGCTTTCACACACACTTATCTCTCAGAACTGAGCATGTGGAGAGACGTTCGTTCATCCAGCACAAAGGGAACGGGTTGCAGGAGAAACCCTTACTCTGGTTTCTCAGTCGGTTTCCTAGTGCCGGTTTGAAGTGCCTGCCGTTTTCACTGTAAAACCGATTTGGAGCTTGTACCTCCCCATATATATGTATGGAGTGGAGTTGGCAACTGAAAAGAAACTTTGTGTTCCCTTCAAGCTAGGTGAAGGACGGCTTTCACACACACTTATCTCTCAGAACTGAGCATGTGGAGAGACGTTCATTCATCCAGCACAAAGGGAACGGGTTGCAGGGGAAACCCTTACTCTGGTTTCTCAGTCTGTTTCCTAGTGCCAGTTTGAAGTGCCTGCCGTTTTCACTGTAAAACCGAGTTGGAGCTTGTACCTCCCCATATATATGTATGGAGTGGAGTTGGCAACTGAAAAGAAACTTTGTGTTCCCTTCAAGCTAGGTGAAGGACGGCTTTCACACAGACTTATCTCTCAGAGCTGAGCATGTGGAGAGACGTTCGTTCATCCAGCACAAAGGGAACTGGTTGCAGGAGAAACCCTTACTCTGGTTTCTCAGTCTGTTTCCTAGTGCCGGTTTGATGTGCCTGCCGTTTTCACTGTAAAACCGAGTTGGAGCTTGTACCTCCCCATATATATATATGGAGTGGGGTTTGCAACTGAAAAGAAACTTTGTGTTCCCTTCAAGCTAGGTGAAGTTCGGCTCTCACACTCATTTATCTCTCAGACCTGAGTATGTGGAGAGACCTTCGTTCATCCAGCACAAAGGCAACGGGTTGCAGGAGAAACCCTTACTCTGGTTTCTCAGTCTGTTTCCTAGTGCCGGTTTGAAGTGCCTGCCGTTTTCACTGTAAAACCGAGTTGGAGCTTGTACCTCCCCATATATATGTATGGAGTGGAGTTGGCAACTGAAAAGAAACTTTGTGTTCCCTTCAAGCTAGGTGAAGGACGGCTTTCACACACACTTATCTCTCAGAATTGAGCATGTGGAGAGACGTTCGTTCATCCAGCACAAAGGGAACGGGTTGCAGGAGAAACCCTTACTGTGGTTTCTCTGTTTGTTTCCTAGTGCCGGTTTGAATTTCCTGCGGTTTGCACTGTAAAACCGAGTTGGAGGTTGTTCCTCCCCATATTTATGTATGGACCATATGCCGACACAAAAGAAGAGATTGTAGTAAATATAAAGTGGCTGAAATCAATGTCCGGAAAACCTAGCTAAGTTTCCTAAATGTCCCAACTTAACTAGCCGCAGGACTGCCGCATCAAGAATGGGGCAAATAGCACCTTCTGAATTTTTTTTAATAAATAAATAATGATCCACTTCCTACCACTGGCAATTATGATAAGACTGAGTATAAGTTCTTACAACAAATAGTGTAGAAATCATAATTTCAACTTGATTCAAACCACTTCTTCTATAAAATTTGAATCTTTTTTCTTCAGACGAATTTGTGCCATTTGACCTAGTGATAAAATTTTCAACTTGCTTTCATTAAAAATATTCACCATAGTGAGAGTTTATTATATCAACTATTCCTTTATGGGAAACCCTTGTGCCTTGTCACTCTGTTTCATAATATTTCCTGTGGAAAATTCAATCCTTCATTCAGGAAAAGTCTGAGCAATATTTCTCTTGGAAATCCGTCCTAAACTGCAACCCAAGAAAATGAAATTGACACTGAGCAGCCCGTGAAGCCGGCAGACACATGCAGTGCACTGTTGTGTTCCCGCCTCGTATTTCTGTAACCAGCAGGGAAATTTGTATCTCAAGAAATAGACATAAACAATTTTCAGGACCTGAGCACACAGTTTCCCTTTCAGGGTTTAGTGGGCTTCCATTTAATTCTATGAGAAATGTTTAAAACAACAAGACAACAGCTGAGATAGGGTTTAAAATAACTTTTATTTCAGTGAAAATAAAGCCAACTGACTGTTATCATTTTTACTTTATTTGATCTCACTCTCTTACTTTACCTTCCCAACCTCCTCCACAAAATGATGGTGAACATCCCCTCCTGGGTCAGAAATCTAAGTAGAAATTACCAATCACATTGAGGTGTGCTTTGTTGTTTTATTTTTCAAAACAACCAAGTTTCATTCATATGATTTAATAATTAAGATCAGAAACAAAGTCTACTCAATAAATGGTAGACAACACATGTCGTCATAGCTGCTCATCAGGTTTGGCCCCACGTTACACACTTTTACATGGACATGTGCCATGTGCTGTCATGGGAAACGGTGAGTGGGGACAGGGCCTCTGCTCTCACAGGGCACACAGCCTGGTGGGGCAGGCGGTGTTCAATCATTGCCCTTTTGTCTTTAATATACTTACAAATTATGGGAAATGCTATTTAAAAAGAACAAAATGAGTCACTGAAAGTGAAAAATACAAGGACAGTATTTAGGCTGAGGGAAGACAGGGAATCTCTTTGAAGATCTGACACTCCACTGAGACCCAAAGGACAACTCTGGCACTGAAGGTGAAGGGCAGGGACACACTGATAAAGGGCTGAAATCCAGAATATACCAAAATTTCTTTACACTCAACAAGAAGGATGAATAACCTGATTAAAAAATGAGCAAAATGCCTGAACACACACCTCATCAAACAAGAAATCTGGATGCCAAAGAAGCCTTTGGAAAGATGCTCCACAGCACCTGTCATCAAGGGGATGCAGACCGAAACAGCGAGATACCACTGCACACCTGTCAGAACTGCCAAAATGCAGAACACTGACAGCACCGAATGCTGGTGAGGATGTGGAGCACCAGAAATTATAATGCATTGTTGGTGGGAATGAAAAATGGCCCAGGTACTTTGGAAGACGGTCTGGCAATTTTTTACAGAGCTAGACGTAATTCTAACATATGATCCGGCAACTGTGCTCCTTGGTGTTTACTCGATGAAATGGAAACTTATGTTCACACACAAATCTGCATACAGATGTTAATAGCAGCTTTATTCATACTCAACAGGATTCAGAAGCAACTAAGCTCTTCTTCAGTAGGTGAATGGATAAATAAACTGTGGTCCCGCCAGAAAATGGACTATTATTTGGTGCTAAAATGAAATGAGTTATCAAGGAATGAAAAGACATGGAGGAACCTTAAATGCATATTACCAAGTGAAAGAAGCCAATCTGGGAAGTTTCAGCAACTGTCTGATTCCAACTGTATGGTGTTCTGGGAAAGGGAAAAACACAGAGACTGAAAGATCAGTGGCTGCCAGAGGCTAGAGGGGAAAGAGCAATGAATGAGGTGCAGCACGGAGCATTTTAAGGTCACTAAGACACACGACTCTGTATGATGCTGTGATGGTGGATACATGTCATTGTACATCTGTCCAAACCCACAGAGTGCACAACACAATGTGTAAATCCTAGTGTCAACTATGGGCTATGGGTGATGATGACATGTCAGTGTAGGTTCACCCATTGTCACAAATGTACACTCTGGTGCAGGTGTCAATATTGAGGAGGCTGTGGGGGCAAACTGCAGTTCATACACCCAATCCAGCCCCAGCCACCGCTGTTAATAAAGCTCTATGGGTGTGTGGACTATCTGGCTGTTCTGGCATCTAAACAGTAGAGCTGAGCAGCTGCACCAGAGATCAGGAGGTTTTCAGACCCTGAAATATTTACCCCCAAGCCCTTGAAAGGAAAAGTCGGCTGAGCCCTGTTCTAAATGAATCAAGATTCACCCTGATGAGGCAGGACAGCAGGGCCCAAACCAGGCATGGTTAATGGGGCTGAAGCAATGTTTTAGTTCCAACACATTTGCTGAAGTCCTGCAAGTCCAGTGACAGACTGTAGCCAGGAAGCGTCTGCAGGAGGAGTCGGGAGCAGGCCTTCCCGCCAGGCTCCGGGATGCCGGGGGCCGCGTGCCGCACGGGGGCCACCCGCTTGAAGAAGGTGGACTTGCAGTGGAAGCCGATCAACTCGTAGAGCTCGGAGAGGATGCTGCACGGCTGAATTTTCTCCTCGGAACGCTGAAGCACAGGGAGAAAAGCAACAAGCATCTGAATGAAACACGTAAGTGAAAAAAGACCCATAAAAATGGTTTTCCCTTAAAACAGAGACCCGATGACACAGGAAGGAAGAGGAAGGCTGACTTAGTGCACTGATGGGACCAGATGCAGAAACGCAGGGAAGCAGCACTGTGCAGACACTCCAGACCCCCTCTGGGCCCCACCTCTCCGCATTCCACCTGTCCCTTTACTAGAAAAGCCCGTATTCCCTGAAATAGAGGAATCTGCTACCTAAACATGGGACACAGAGAAGGGAAAGAGGAAAAGGAAGGGAAAGTAAAGGAACAACAGTTCATCTAGACCCTAGGGTCTGGGCGGGACTTTCACCAAACACACAACTTCTCAAAGCACAGAGCGCACAGGGAGAGGCTGACAGAGTGATTGCGACTTCTGCTCCTAAAGCACCCAGCTACTTGTCAGCACACGCTGCGCCCATTACTGAATCATTACAATCATCTCAGAAACAACTACTACCCCGGCTCACAGGCAAGGAAATCTGAAACTCGGGGAGGAATTATTATCATCCTGGACAAAGTCCCACAGCCCAGTAGTCTCAGAGCCTCCGGCAGACCCTGGGCTAAAATGCTCCTCATCACCACGGGCCCTGAGACTCAGGCTGAGGCCACGTCAGGTCTGCACGGGCCCAGAGCACAGTCTGTGGGACAGGGAATGCTCCCACTCGAAGTGCCAGGTCAAGGCCCTCAGGAACTTGTGTAATGAAACCAAATCCCCAAACTCATTTCCAACCCACTGCCCTGTCCGGGAGGACTGCTCGGCACAACTGCGCTGTCACCTGTGCACAGGCTGAGCAAGGGGCCCAGACAGTGATGTGACATCCCAGTGGAAGTGGCTCGGAGACCACTTCATCACAGGACAGATTCTCCCGGCTTCCAACGTTAACTCTCCATTCCATTTCCAACTGGAAAGTAAGTTTAGACTTGTTTTCCTCTCTTAGAAACAAAGAGAGCGGTAACATCAGAGGGAAACTCAAGACAGAGGAAGAGTCTCCTGGTCATTTGCAAGGATAGGCCGGGGAGGGAACAGAGACAGGGATCAGAAAGACCCGTGTTCCAGTCCAAAGTCTGCACGTCACTCGCTTTGGCAGTTTCCTTTTTAATACAGGTGATAAAATCTAATTATGATTTTTGGGAAAACTAAATGAAATAACGTATTCCACTAGCATAGGTGTAAAATCCTCCATGAGTGTTCCAGAAATGGACGTGATCGTGGTTAGTTACTGTCTGCCAATTCTTGTGTTCTCAGCTCACATCACCCAACCAGAGATGTGCGAGAGATTGCCTCACCAGCCAGCAGCCTTCCCCAACTTGGAAACTTACAGTGTCCGAAGAGCAGGCAGTGTTGGATGCTTTGCGGCACTCTGGAGGTAGCACTCCAGTGATGACTTTAAAAAGCTGGGGAGAATTTAGGGGACCATACAGTTCAAATACAGAGTACTCATTCCATGTCTACAAATATTCATCTCTAGCCATGATGAGTAAGAGAGGAAATACATATTCAAACATACATCATTTTCCCACATAAGTGCATCAAAACAATTTGGAAAGAGTGTAACTTTCTTCTCTAGATCACACAGCGGGGATTACAAGGTTTGTACTGACAGCCCTACTTGTAAATCATCTGCAAACGTAACTGGGTCCACTATCAGTCATCATAATTTGAAGGGAATGTTAGAAAAGAAAAAAGCCAAGCTAATACTCTCCAATCTTTTGTTTGGTTACAATGTCACAGAGGAGATGGACAGCTCAATAAGGAACCACTCTGCCGTGATCACGGAGCCGGGGAGCGGGATGTGCGGCAAGATGTATGACGCAGCCGCAACTGTGCCCATGATTCTAGGCAGGTACCCAAAGTCACCTTGACAAGGTGTGAAACGTTTATGCCCACGTCCTCATAACCTGACATGTATTAAGGAGAAATGGAAACTTATAAACGGCCAATACCCTTGGTGGATACACCGTCCAAAGAGCAAAGTCACAGTTTGACAACTGGCCATCCCGGTACCTTGGGATTCATTCTTGAAGAACCTTAAAAACCACTCCTCTGTCCTCAAGAAGTGCTGCCTACTAGTCCTATCTTTGGCTCATGGATACCACATGTTGAAGTGAACTTCAATGTCTGCACAGATTTGACTGTCTTTCTCCAGGTTCACTTGTCCATTCTGAAGAGGCCTGAGCTAAGTCCAAATTCCTTAAGATTAATTCCCTCCAGTGACAACTCAACGAGCCTGTAATTACAAGCCAACAGAACAGGACTGTCCTCAGCGAAAAATGTCACCAACCCTTCACTGCTTTCTTAAACTCCTCTCCTGGTTAATTGCAACATACTAACACCACCCTCCACCAAGTTCCCCAACTATGTCAAATAGAAAGTAAGGTCCATAAAAGAGGAGACAACTCCATAGTCACCTTTGAATTCCTAGCATAAAGTAATGTCAATAAATAGAACTATGATTATGGCTTCTTTCCTTTAAAACCTTTCTGGTTATTTAAATGAGACCATGGAAGGGAGGTGTTTGAGTCCAGTATCTTGATCCAGAAGACTCTGGAGGCCTTTTTCAGAATGGCTGTCCACTGATTCATTCAAAACACACCTTCTCTTTCCGGGAGGAGCTGTGATTTTCTGCCATGGGTTTGTGGTCACTCTCATGCCAGAACAGCTTTAAACTAAATCCTTACTTTGGATATGTTATTTTTCCCGCTTCCAAAAAATTTTACTTTCCTTACTTCCTTGCCTTGAGGAATGCTTTTATTCTTTTCTTTCTAATTCAACCTTTTATAAAGCAGGATTCTCAGGATGTGTTTGGCCTTATATAAGAACAGCCATCCAACTCCCAGTGTGAGAGGCCACAGGCTCACCTCCTGCCCTCCTGCCAGGGCAACTGAAACTCAGTTCAGGAGCCAACCGGCACCCCAGGGCTTCTAAGGCTCACGTATCTCCCAGAATCCCTGCTTTCTGGTTTGTCTTGGCTTCTGAGAATTTCCCCTCACTTTCTTGACAATTAGCTGTGCAGCTTGAAAGATGAGGAAGGAAGGTTTTATTTCTTAATCAGAATTTAAAGGAACTTATGTAATGAAGCTTTTCACGAGTTTCTAGAACCCTCCATTGCTGAGACAGAAAACACACAAGATATTTTCTAAATTTAGCTATCATGTGCATTTTTTCTTTGCTTTTGTTTTGTTAACTGCTAATAGACATTTTTTAATTAAAAAATAAAATAAGGTCCCAAATAAGATAGAAAATTGAAGGGGCAAACAAAATTAAAGAGCAAAGACAGAAAAATGATAAGTACTCTACAAAGTTAATAGAATAAATACACTATGGATCAGACCAGCAATTCTCAGTAACAGCTAATTGAAACCTGACCATGAGGTAAAACGTCTCTCCTGTCAGGAGATGACCAACAGAAAATAGAATTAAATCAACAACCTAAAATTCTAAGTCTGGCGAGGTATAGAAGTCTACCAGCTAAGTGTGTCTTCTTCTGGAAAAGAGGGAGACTCACCAGCTCTTTTCTGTGGAGCCTGAGCCCAGGGGAGGACAGTGAAGTGTGTTCTGTAAGTACCCAATTAGCAAAGTGAGTGATGAATAAAGAGATGTGAGCTTTGATGAGAGATGATACTACTATTCACTTGTCCTGTAAAGTATGTCTTCGCGTTCAGAGATCAATATCTCAGCAGGAAAATGCACAGCCCGGGACCAGACCACTTCTGTGATTGTGACACTGCACTTAGATGTCTCAAGGGCACCTCCAACTCCACCTGCAAAGAGCTAACTTCACGGTGTTCCTCCCATAGCCATCCTGCCCAGGGCCCTTGGTCGGGGGCAAGGTCTCCCTGCCTCTCCCAGCTCAGGCCAATCACTCACAGATGTGACAAGACCCCTCCTTCAGGGGCAAATTTCCTCAGTCAACGAGATCCACCACCCACACCTGTCCTACCAGGTACTCACTGGCACTCCCTCAGCACTGACTCTGTGCTGGGGACCATGCTGCACACTGTGCACACGTTATCTCACTGGATCTACACAGCAGTCCTGGGAGTTCGGTACATCACTGCTTCTATTGATTAGATAAATTGTTTCACTTCCTTGGGTGTGTCATCCAAAGTGACACGGCTACTGAGCCACAAACCTGGGACTGAAAATCACTTGAAAATTGAACACTGCTACACCTCGCAGCCACCCTACTCTGACTCATCCCATCACCTCCTGCCGAGCCTTCTAAATGTTTCTAAGCATTCTACAAGACAAAAGTGATCTACGAGAGCATCGCACTAGCCTACTTAAAATCTGTCAATGACGGTCCACTGCTCTTAGGAGAAAGCCCCACCGGGCCTGAGCACAGCCCAACGGCCCGGCATCCGCTTTCCCTGCGCGGCCGCGCCGCCTCACCCACCACGCAGCTCTACACGTGCAGCGTCCAGGACAGGGATGCTGACTCCGTACAACCCGGGGCTCGTCTCACTCAAACAATGATCACCCTCTTCAGTGGTTACCTTCTTCAATACTGAATCTCAGAAAAATATTTTCTCTGGATGAATCAATATCTTTTTCCTTACAACTTCCCATCGTTGATAATGAGCTCCCCCCAAAAGAGAGAAGACCTAATCCTCAGTCTCCTTATCTGTAAAGTGCAAATAACAGGGAAATATGAGAGGTTTTATTAGAAGTAATATTCATGTGAGGCTGAGGGACAATTCCCAACATACAGTAAGTACTCAATATGTGCTTACTTAATATTAATAAGAATAGATTACATTCCAGCAACCTTAAATCAATGCTTTATGGCTTTGTCTAAAAGACTACCGACAAACTGTTGGACGAACTGTTTTGAGCAGATCAGCACAAGTGTACTGGGCGAGGTAAGCGCTGACTCCAGTTACAGCTGCAACCAACCAGCACTACGGGGCGGGAGCAGTTTGCTCAAACTCTTACATGTTGCTTGAGCATTTAGTTGTAGTTATTGAATAAAGACAGGTATTATTTACTCAAAGCTCCTGAAACATAAATCTTCAAAGATTGATGCAAATTATGTTTCAAGTACAACACTCTCACTAGAAATTACTTGAAAATTATAGTCTTAGCTCCTCCGCACATCAAAACAGCATTTTCCTAATGTATCTGACTATGTACTCTGAAAGGATTGTTTAAAAGAAATTAAGATGAAGCCATCCTGAATAAGATCTCAGTATCATCTACACAAACCCCACCCAAAGGTCTCATTTCTCACTTCCACATAGGTGTTCAGATGGCTTAAGCTGGGTCTTGGTTTCTTATGACACGGGGTTGGGAAGAATTGTGGATAGATCAATGTAGCAAATATAAACCTAGTGTATTTGCTATGTAGGAATCCTAGAAATAAATAAATTGATATATATAGTCCCACCCTTATGAAGCTAAGCCGTTCCATTTACAACTGCATAAAAAATAAAATGAGAGATACATTTAACAAAAGTTTACAAGATTTGTACATTGAATATTTTGAAGTATCACCAAAAAAATTTTAAAATATCTTCATATATGGAAGGCATCCCATGATCATGCAATGGTAGAAAATATTGTTAAAAATGTTAAGACTTCCCAAAGTAATCTACATATTTAATGGAATCCCTATCAAAATTCCAGCTGACTTCTTTGCAAAAATTGAAAAACTGATCCCAAAATTCATATTGAAAGCAAGGGACCCAGGTCAGCCAAAACAATCTTGAAAAAGAAGAGCAAATTTGGAGGACTCACTCAAAGGTTACAGCAAATCTAGAGCACTCAAGTCATTATGCTTCTGTCATAAGTTTGGATGCAGAAATCTATGAGACACAATAAAAAATCCTGGGGGGAAACTTACATTTACAGTCAGTTTTCCAGAAATGTGCCAACAACACTCCATTGAAAGTATAGTCTATCCAACAAATGGAGCAGAGACACCTGGGTATCTGAAGGCAAAAGAATGAATCTGGAATCTGGACCCCGTATTTTATATAACAAATATTAATTCAAAATGGATCACAGACAGAAACGTAAAAACTAAATATATGAACTTTCTAAAAGAAGACATAGTATGAATCTTTGTGGTCATAGGATAGGCTATGGCTTCCTAGATACAATACCAAGAGCACAAGTGATAAAACAAAATAGATAAAATGGACTTCATCAAATTAAAATCATTTGTTACAAAGGACAACATCAAGAGTGTGAAATGAAAGGGGAAAGGGGTAGCTCAAATGATAGAGTGCGTGCTAAGGAAGAAAAACAAAATGAATAAATCTAATTACCTCCCCTATAAAGAAA
This sequence comes from Vicugna pacos, assembly GCF_048564905.1. Classification (NCBI taxonomy): domain Eukaryota; kingdom Metazoa; phylum Chordata; class Mammalia; order Artiodactyla; family Camelidae; genus Vicugna; species Vicugna pacos. The sequence continues at coordinate 73,279,060 of NW_027328740.1, read as the reverse complement.
TTGTTTTAATGTTTAAAAAAATTAAAGTGAAATGACAATCTGCAGAATAGGAGAAAAATCTTGCAAAGCATATATCTAATAAGAGACTAGTATCCAGGATATAAAACAAATGCTTACAACTGAACAATACAAAGAAAATCGACCCAATTTTTTAATTTGCCAAGGATTTAAATAGATACACAATTGGCCAATAAGCATCTGAAAAGATGGTCAGCATCACTAGCGAAATCAAAATCAAAATGAGATCTCATTTTAAACTCACTAGGATGGTTATAATCAAAACATGGACAATAACAAGTGTCAATCAGGAGGCAGAGAAATGGATACCCTCAATATGCAGCCGTTGGAAAGGGGCAATGGTGCAGCTTCTTTGGAAGAGCCCGATGTTTCCTCAAAAGGTTAGAGTTATGTGGCTGAGCAATTCCACTCCTACATGTAGAGTCATCCTTCAGTGTCCTCGGGGGGTTGGTTTCAGGAACCCCCACCCTGGATACCATAATCCAAGGATGATCAAGTCCCTTTGCAATCAGCCATCTGGATCCATGAAGTGGAAACTACAGATATGGTGGGCCAACTGTACAGCCAACAGAATGGAAATGTATTCTCACAAAAACTTGCACATCAATATTCATAGCAGTATCATTCAGAGTAGCTAAAAGTCACTAAAAATATCCATCCATCAATGAATGGATAAACAAAATTACCAAGAATAGTCCCACAAACTTTTGGTAATTGAATCTTTGACAAAGGAGGTGAGAACATACAATTGAGCAAAGACAGCCTCTTCATCAAATGGTGCAGGGAAAACTGCACAGCTGCATGTAAATCAATGAAGTTAGACTACCCCCTCACAACATACAAAAAAATGAATTCAAAATGGCTTAAAGACTAAAAATTGTAGACAAGACACTATAAACCTCTTAGAAGAAGACATAGGCAAAACATCTGACATATATCTCAACAATATTTTCCAAGAGCAGTCTACTATAGCAATAGAAATACAAGCAAAAATATACAAGTGGGTTCTAATTAAACTTACAAGCTTTTGCACAGAAAAGAAAACAAAAATTAAAGCAAAAAGACAACCTATGGAGTGGGAGAAAATAGTTGCATTAAATGAAAGTGACAAGGGCTTAATTCCCAGAATATGTAAACAGCTTTTACACTTGATAAAAAAGAAAAACAAACAATTCAATCCAAAAATGGGCAGAAGACCTAAAGAAACATTTCTCCAATGAAGACATACAAATGGCCAATAGGCACATGAAAAAATGCTCAATATCATTATCAGAGAAATGCAAATCAAAACTGCAAACAAGTATCACCTTTCACCAGTCAGAATAGCCATCATTCAGAAGTTCATAGACACTAAATGCTGGAGAGGCTGTGGAGAATTGGGAACACTCCTACACTGTGGTGGGAATGCAGTTTGGTGGAGCCATTGTGGAAAACTGTATAGAGGTTCCTCAAAAGACAAAACCTTGGGGGCCCAGATGACACAGCAATCCCACTCCAGGGCATATATCCGAAAGGAAACGTAATTCAAAAAGACAGTTTCACCCCAATGTTCACAGCAGCATTATTTACAATATCAAGACATGGAAACAACCTAAATGTCCACTGACAGACGACTGGATAAAGAGGTTGTAGTATATATGTCCAATAGACTACTATTCAGCAATAAAATAATAATAAAATAATGCCATTTGCAGCAATATGAATGGACCAGGAGAATGACATTCTAAGTGAAATAAGCCAGAAAGAGAAAGAAAAATACCATATGAGATCGCTCACATGTGGAATCTAAAACAAAAAAAAAAAAACAAAAACAAAGGAACAAAAAGATAAACTTATCTACAGAACAGAAACAGACACAGAGACATAGAAACCAAACTATGGTTACCAGAGGGGAGAGGGTGTGGAATGAATAAATTGGGAGTTCAAGATTTGCAGATGCTGAGTATGTATACAATAAACAGCAAGTATATACTGTATAGCACAGGAGAATATATTTAATAACTTATAGTAACTTATGTTTAAAAAGAATATGAAAATGAATGCAGGTATGTTCCTATTTAACTGAAGTTTTGTGCTGTACACAAGAAACTGATGCAACACTATAAACTGACTAGACTTCAATGAAAATATTTTTAAATAGACCAAAAACGAAAAAAAAGGAAAAGGATATTATCAAACAAAAAGAATAATGTACTGATTCAGGCTACAATATGAATGAACTTTGAAAATTTATGCTAAAATAAGCCCATCACAAAAGGGCAAATAGTGCCCTTTAAGGTGAACTGTATCTAAGCATTTATTGTACTACTCCTGTAAATTTTCCGGAGTTTTGAAGTCTATCAATATCAAAATAAAATGTATTATTCATTAAAAACTTAAAACCCTTCCTCACAGGAGGGCTTTAATTATTAAATGCAGAAAAGCATGTAAAACTCTTGGAACAACAATTTTCACGTCCACACACAGTCACTGCTGTCACTGCCACTCAGAGTGTGGTGCCAGCGCTGATGAGAGCTGCCTCCACTCGCTCCCCTGCAGAAAGGAGTGAAGGCCTGAGCTCTGACAGGCAGGGTGAGCGTGAACCTGAGTCATACACAGCCACGTTCCAGACTCTGCGTTACCCAACTTTCTTATACAAACTGCAACATGTAATGTAAACACTCTAGAGGGATGTATCTTACAACACAGGGAATACAGACAATGTTTTACAGTAACTATAAATGGAGCATCTATTGTACACCTGAAACATATATTTTAAATCAGCTATGTCTTTATAAAAAATTAAAAAATAATTTAAAAATGTTATCCCTTTAATATTCAATTTGGTTTTTAATTAACTACTAAACAGCTTAGAATATATAAAAGCATTTAAGTGTGATGTTTGTTTACATATTTATTTACTTCAGCCTCCTGCTAAAAGAGAAATTAAACAATTTTTTAAACACAGCTTAACAACCATAACAACAAAAAGGCAAAACTGAGAGTGAAGAGAAAATGGAGATTCAATACTTAAATGAAACCAGGGGGAGGTAAACTCATAAAAATGGATTCCATGAAGTCAGGGCAAGTGTTAAAGGCCGACTAGAAATTCAGCTGTAAGATTCTTGGCAGCTAAAGCAAAAAGAAAAAGATGATGGGGCAGGTGGTAGAGCGTGTGCTTAGTGTGAACAGGGTCCTGGGTTCAAGCCCCAGGGCCTCCACTAACAGATAAATATACCTAATTACCTACCCCCCAAAAGAGCCCCAAAGAAAAGAAAAAGAGAAATTTCTTTCCAAAAAAATCCTGATATTAAATTTGGATTAAATACTTTAAAAATAAAAGGAAAATAGAAAAGATGAGTGACACTGTGAACAAAAACCCCAGCTGGGCTAACAAGCTAAGTCACAAATCTAAGTGTGATAAGTGTCGGTTTACTGATCTAAGTTTTGCTGGGCTAACTCGTAAATCTGAAGTTCAGTGTCAGTTTACTGGGCTAACAAGCTAACTCGTAAATCCAAGGTCAACAATTGTCAGTAACGTGATCTGTTCCAAATTGATAAGCTTCAGTGTACTGATTCCTTGCTTTTTGTTGTTCGAGCCTTATTGGCTAAAAGCCCCATACTTGTAATTAACCCTATAAAACCTCATGTGCACGTCTTGGATGTGCTCAGGGCTTGGGAACAGAAGCCCCTCTGAGCCCGCTGGCATAATAAATCTCAGTACTCCCACCCTCTGAGTGCTGCTTATTTCTTGGCTGGCCTGTTGTTTCCGTAACAACACAAGCGATAATGCCCGTGAGATAAATCTGCAATGGCTGCTGGCAGGTCCCCATGTCTCATGTGGGAAAATCTGAAACATATTTCTCACCACTCAGAGTCATCCTCAGCCCACCCCACATCTCCCGCTGTTAAATGCAGGAACACACGCAGGGCCCGGCCTTTGCTCTCTCTGTGTCATCACAGTGAGACAGGATGGAAGGGGGCAGAGCAAGCCATTCAAGAAAGACCACAGCAATTAACATCAAAATGGTGGAGAATTCAACCCCCAATAGGTCTTGAGGCTCAGGATGAAGAGATTTAACTTCTAGTAGATCCTGAGCTTCATTATACACCCATTGTAATAGTAACATGGTGAATAACACGGCCCCAGGCACCATGGCCGTCACAAGGCTAGCCACAAAAGGTCAAAGGGTGGAAAATGGCCAACTCCCTGGAATCCCAGCCCCTTGCCCTAAGGCTGGTCCTTCTACTTATTAGCATATGAAACCACGAAGCCCAAGAAAAGGAGCAACACAGAGCCACATCCCAGGAACCCCTCTCTCTACCTCTTCGGAGAAGGCCCACACTATTTCTGTGGAGTGTGTGCCTACTTTTAATCTGAGCATCAAACCCCCATACTTCGTGACGTTTCTCATGCCTGTCAATGTATCTCTCTGAATAAATCTACCTTTACTCAACACTGGCTTGTTCTTGAATTCTTTACTGCATGAAGCCAAGGAACAAAATCTGGTGGGGCACATCCCAGGGGCTCAACGGAAGCCTGGGACACAGCCCTTCTCATGCCCCACATATTTTTTCTTGTATCAACAGGACTGGGATGTGAAGTGAGGTCTGAGGCCCCAGCTAAGGGACAGAAGCAGCCTCCAGGTCTCCAATTGGTGGGCAGCCTCTCCCCCATCAGGGGCCATGGGGTCTGCCTGGTTCTGTGTGTTTTTTTGTTGTGCTGACTCCCCAGTCAGAGAGATTTCTCCTTAGGCCTGGCTCCACAAAACCCTTCTCTCCAAAATACAAGCACATCATGTCACAATCCTCTTGTTCAACCATGAATTGTTCAGCCAACTTTTTCCTTCCCCAGTTAAGTACCTAAATGTCCTCCCTGCCATCCCACCACTTCTTTCTTTTTGAGAACTCTGCACTCCCCACACACCATCCTGAACGCAGGTGCCTTGCTGGCTGGGACCGAGATGTTTCAGTCTCAAACATCCTGAGTCCTTTCTCTTTCCACTTGCTAACTTAAAAAGGCCTTCCTGTGTCTCCCACCGCTCTGATTCTGAACGTCAAAAAATGCTCAGGTTACATTCACTCTGTGAATACCTCCCAGGTTTTGGCTAGGTTTCCTTCCCAAGATCTTCATTAAGGAGCTGCATCAAGAAGTTTAAAGGGGCTATTCTTACATTTGAGTGGAGGAGCCTGCAAGAAATTTAAATGGCTTTGAAGAGAGAGTTAACCAGGGACAGAGAGGTCGCAGGTCCTAGTCAACAGTGTCATGAGGCAAAATGTTCTTCAAAAGCTCAGAGTGGCTTCTGAACACGGAGTCGGCAGGGAGGAGGTGACAGGCAGTGAGTGGGGTGAGAGACACAGGGTACGGTCCCCCAGCAGGGGAAGAATTGGTTATTTTCTAGTTTTCCAATTTCTTACTACCTTTTTCTCTTATTGCCACATACCATTTCCTACGAATTAAGCATATCAATGTCAGTCATTTGGGCCACTTGGGAGAAGCTGCACGATGCCATTCACAGGGCTGGGACATGACAGCCACACCAGTCTAGGTTGAAAGACCAGTGGGGGTATTTCCATGGTAATCACGGGCATGCAGCAAACTCCCCAGCTTCAATGACCTCCTCTCAAAGTTGGCGCCAATAAAACTACCAAGCAAAATGCGTGATGATTCTGGCCAACATCTGTTTATTAGTTAAGTGCCTGTGACACCTGCCACTTAATAGGGAATGAGTACGATCAACGAGGCCCTGTCTACCTGGCCACACGCGCCCTGCCTTCCTGCCTTGGTGCAGCAGCACAGCTTGTTTAGCTGAGATGAGCGCCCCCAGAGCAGCCCCGATGGGAAAGCTCCCAGCTCTGCACGGCCAGACGTGTTCCTTTCCTTCTCAGAGCTGATCACAATTTGCTGTCGTCTGTTTTTATGTTTATCCCTTTTGTAACTGCCTCTCCTCCGGAGATTTTGCTCAAGCAGCACAGGACCAGGTGTGTCTTGTGGCCTGCCGGATATTCTGGGCTGGGAAACAGCCGAGCCCACATCTGGCTCTGGTGCTGAACGGAGAGAGCAGAAGGCCCAGGAGCCCATGCTGAACCGAGGCCCCTGCACACAAAATTATGGTCTGACTTTGGGCAAATTACACAGTCTTTTTTACCCTGAGATTCCTCATCTGTCCATAAAAATAACTGCCCATGGCACACAGAGTTACAAGTATTAAAGGAAATCACCAAATTCACAAAGTAGCCAAGGGGCTACCAGTGCATCCTAAACAGACACATGCTGCCTTTAAGGCTCTGACACACACCAAGCGTGGTGGTCGAACAAAGTGTACACTGCTAAGTGTCAGTGTGTTAAGTGCTTCATGTGTGCTATAATAATCTTCAGAACTTACAACAAGCCCAGGAAGTAACGAATATTATCATGCCCATTTCACAGACTCACCATCAGTTTAAGAGAGGTTACATTCAAGTCCAAGGCGCTATGGTGAGTAAATGGCGATTTCAACCTGAATATGGGCCCAGGCCTGGGCTCCATCTCTGTCCCATCCACCTGACCACTGCCTATGAATTCCACCTGTCCAATACCCAAGTTGAAGCCAGCCAGCTCTTAAATGCAATGTGTGTCACCGTTTGTCAATGTTGGTTCATTACCATAAACAGTTCTCAGAAAGCACTTCAGAAAGGAAAGTTGGACTCACATACCTGCCCACAAAGAAGAAGAATTCTGCCTTGCCTTCTCCTGTAACGTGCAGAAACCCTTCCCATTCACCACCGAATCCTTTTGTATGCTTCCTCCGTGTTCATGTTTACACATGGCTTATTAAAGTAGAAGTTACCTGCAGTAATTCCATCTCGGTTCCATTCCAAGCTTCCAGATTATCCATAATCAGGGTAATACCATAATTTTCTGTGAATGAAAACACTACAAATTGAATGAAAATATTGCAACCATGTCACTAAACAAAGAATGCTGAAAACAAGTCATCAGCGGCTGCCGCCACCCCCCAGTGAAGACAGGCCTGCAGCCATTCACAACGGTGCCCTCTGAGCAGACTCAGAATAAGAAAGGACAGATTACTGGCCCTAGATAGCTAGGTGCTTGTCTAAAGTATATATTCAGTCAGCCCAAATGTTGGCTTCCTCCCATATATTGAAAAGCATTAAATTCATGAACTTGAGATACCTGGCTTTCTTTAGATAACAAGCAATGTTTTATTGTTCTGACTACCTGGTCTTTGTTGTAAAGCTCCTATATAATCCTAGCTTCTCCCCTACTCTTGCGAGCAGTCCCTCAGAGTGTTCTGAGAGGCGGTCATCCTGGCTCGAGTCCTTCTGACAAATAAAACATAACTCTTAATATTCAGGCTGCACGTTTATTTCAATCAAGTCCCAGAATAGACACAACTCATCAATTGTGTAATGGGACACACTGGATCAGGAACCAAAAGAGTGTAGTAGTCCCTAAGAACTACGGCTCCCTCTTTCTTCCTGTCATTATACAATCCCACCAGAACTCATTACTTTGCTGTCTGCTCCTCTGGCAACCAAACTCAGAGAAGAGTCAACTCAGCAGAGCGTTCTGCTGGGGAGAACCCCTGCAGCAGCACTGCAGGCTGCCTGCCCTCCCGCACGCTCTGACGACTGCTAGTGTCCTCCGTGGAAACCAGGCCAACAGAGCTGTTCCCTACAGCTACAAAGTCCCAAATATTAAATAAAACCTTTCATTTTATACTATATGTTACATATATACCCATCTCTGAAAACAGCTTTGCCAGAAGCCCAAATCTTCAACATTAATCTGCAAAGGCAAATCAGGTCCCCAAGGGAAAACAAGTCTTAAGACGATGCTAAGACCTCCAAAGTCCTCTCCACGACCATAAACCAAACTGCCTCTAGGTCTGCAGCTGCAGGAGGCTACATGTCTGCTTTTAAAGCAACCCCTTCTTGCCCTCGGGTGCTACAATGCCCTTCTATGCCCTCCCATCTCAGGGTAAGAGCACCCACTGCAGAACCTTGCAGGGCAGCACTGACAGGACTGGACAATGAGGATCAGAGCTAAACTAAGCCTTCTGATGACACGAGTTGTCACTCGGTCACTTTACAGATGAAGATATATATAGAGAGAGGTGGGGTGTTATTGTTCAAAGTCACACAGATAAAAAGTGACAAAGTCTATAACTCTGCTCCTCCCTCTGGTGTGACGCCCCAACTGGGACAACCACAGGGTTCTTTCGTGCCTGCCTGACCAGTTCTTTCCTATCACTCATGACCCACCACAGGGTCTGAAATTAGCCTGCATTTGCAGCATCTTTTCCCTCCAGTTTCTCAGGAACAAGGCTGTTCGGGCCACTTTATGACTTCCAGGTCCCCGAAATCTCCGTGCTCAGGCTGCTCTTGCCTGTGCATCCGGCCCGCTGCTCAGAGGCTCTTCCTCCCCTGCAGGAGGACGTTTCTACTCTTCACAGGGACACCCCCTTAGGGGATCCCTCCTCTCGCCCTCAGCATGGCAGGTGTCCCAGGCCACATCGCGAGATGCCCCAATAGGACTGCATCTGCCCAGGTCTGCTAGTCAGACCAGCAGCCTCAGAGCCAGGGATTATGCCCAGGTCACACTGCAAACCTACTGCCCGCCTCACAGACCCCAGCCAGCAGGTCACCTGGAAGTCACAGCAAGTGCCCCACCCAATCCAGAAGCCTCTTCATTTCCCAGCACCACTGATGACTGGTTTCCAAACTTTGGTCAGTTTCGCACAAAACAACACCTTCTACTGTGTAGTGGGTGGTTTTTGCTTCTGCACCCCATTCTTACTGAAAACGTTAAGGGAAACCAAAAAGCCTCTTCTCAACCCTTTTCTGATGATACCCTCCCATCCACAATATACATATGCTCAAGAGATTTGGATCCACGTGATTTTGTTTCCCTTACGATAAGTGGCTCAAAACACTGCGGGATTATTTTTCCTTTGAGGGTATTAGGACTCAGTTTCTTGGCTTTAATCTGTTTTTGTCTTTGTCTTCTTTGTTCCTAGCAGTTGCCACCTCTTACTCCCTTCAGCAGCCTCCCTCCCAACTTCTAGTCTAGGAAATCAGCTGTGATGAGGGGCACGGGGGCATTCACAGAAGATGCAACAAAGGCAAAAAGAGGCTATATAATTTGCCAAAGATATCACCTTCAACCCCCAACAGAGTGTGTCATGTCCCTGTGTTTAACTCTTATTCTAAGCAAGTTAACTTTTTGTAGATTATGTTTATAAAGATGAGAAATCAAAATACATACAAGGACACACATCAACTCTAAGATATTCATTAACTCCACTATTTTGTTTCTATTTATTTTATTTGTATTAAAAAATTAAGAACCCCTGCAACCAATATAACAAAATGTTACTGGGTTTTAAATACAGAATATAGAGGGGTTAAGTGTGTCATTACTCATCCTTATATGTATGTTCACAAGATAAAATTATTTGAAAGTCTCTCTCCCCTCTCCCTACTCACTACTGGCTCTCACCTGAGATCCCAGACCACACATCTAACAACCTTTCACTTTACCCACAGCTGAACTCATCAGTTTTCCCCCAGAAATCCCTCTGCAGCTTTCCCTCCTCAGAGCACAGCAGGACCATCATTTAACTCATTAATCCACCCAGAAACCTGGGCCTTACTCCATCCTACCTTCACAGACAGCTTTAAATCTTTCTTTTTACCATCTAAACATGCCTTCAATCTGTTCGCTTTTACCCACTATCCTACCGCTCAAGTGGAAGCCACCAACACTGCCCACCTGGACTCACGAGTCTCCCAAGTGGCCCCACAGCCACTCTCCCCTACTTGAGACAAATGGGATTGTGTCACTCCCATGCTTTTTGGGCTCTTTTCAGACCCACTGTTCATAGAAGAAACCCCAATTTCTTCACCTTTTGAAGGTGTTTGCCATGAAACTGTCAGCTCATGGAGGGCAGGGCACGCCCTCTCCCCTCAACCCCACTCTCTGGCAGAGCATCAGCTTGGGAGGACCCGCTGAGCTACATCAGCCTGTATCCTAAACCTGGTCTTGGGTTCTTAGCAAACTGCTTCACTTATCCATACATATCCAAGGTAGATAAGAAAGATTTTAGATGTTGAGCTAGACTATTCATTTGGGGATTTTGCACTGGCAACCTGCAAGTATATGTTCTAATGTTTGTGTCTTGTTAAAACCACACCCAGATTAAAGGAGTATTTGTGGAATGTCTTCGGAGTAAAAGGGTTCTGTACTTTTACAGATTTTATGTTTTATAAAATGAATAACCCGGACAGGGTCACAAATGGAACCGCCTCACAAGTGACAGAAGACAGGTGAGATGCATATAGCAACAGGTCACAAAGATGGTAAGAGCAAAGTTGTTTCTCCAAACCCCCAAAAAATTCCTCCAAGAACAGAAAACTCAGAATTTTGAAAGTAAAATACTATCATATAAGGAAAGAAAATAAATAATCCTCTTCATCAGGGTTTCAAGATCTGACTGCAGAGTTATTAGCAGGCTATACTGAATCCTAGCACAGAAAATTCAGATGGACTAGTGGTGAGTAAGTTCCAGGAAAATGGCAGTAATTCCTCCACTTGAAAGAGGACACACACTCACTTGTTCAAGGTGATTGCAAACAACATTCTGCAGAAATTCAGAATATTCAGGCACCGCTTCTAGATGGTGATGACACGGAAGGATGGCTTGGATGCATGCTTCTAACTGAGTCACCGGCATTCTTACACTGCAGGGGGAAACGGAGGCCCTCAGCCAAGAGCAGAGATGTTCCTGTCATGTATCCCAGGTCGTGCCTCGGGGACTCAGTGTCCTGTAGCAGTCCGGCCCCAGGCGAGGACCAGCAGCGTGGCCCACCCAAGCAGGAAGGGCACTGTGCTTGAGAAAGCCCACACCAGATGGGAGCAAGAGTGGCTGGTGGGGTTTTGTGAACCTATGAATGCTCATAGAAAAACACCTGCATACATTCAAGTGATACAATTAACAGTAGCATTCTTTTTAACAAAATTTCAAATGTCAGTGGTAATTTTACCATTCCTTTTCTCTTGTCCCCTGCACTCTGAGACAGGCTTAGGTTCTCTCACACTTGCAGCTCTGATGCAATAGTTGTGAAGTTATTTTACTTTACTGCAAGTGTCTTCGCTCCACGTGTCACTGTGACTGTCGTCTCTTAACACAGTCAGATATCTTCCTGGATCTCTCCATGAGTTCCTTGCTCCTGCTTCTCAGATCCTGAGATAAAGAACAGGTGAAGGCACATGACTGGAAAAGTCAATGTGGACTTGAGCAAAGTCCTCAGTGACCCCCTAGGTGAGTGTTGACCACCCCTTAGCTTCGATTCTCAAAGTTCTGCCCAGGGTGACATCCAGAAAGGAGGGAGTCCTGGGCCCAATTAAAAGCTGTGTGGCTTGGGTGCGGGGAAAGGTGCAGGAGCTAGTTCCGTAGCCGGGACCCTCCACACCTCTGCTCCTCTCTCTCCCGAGGCCCCGCTGCCAAGCCCCCACGTTCCCTGATATTCTGTCCTTCTCTTCTACTCTACTTCAAGCCCTTTTCCTCTTCCTTTATTCCCTGATTATCTGCAGCTGGAGAGATTTTTCCATCACAAAATCTGAAAAAATTTCCTGCAGCTGAAAAAGAGGTCTCCAGAGGTCAATGCCCATATGGTGGTTCCCGAAGAGAGCCCCTGGTTAGGGGGACCCTCACCAACACTCACGGGACATCCGGTATGTTACAGGGTCGACCACCCCCAACAAGAGTTTGCTGTGACCCCAAGGCACGCACAGCATCCCTGCTCACTAAAGTGTAGTTGTAATCCGTTATTAAGAAGCAAAAATAAAAAAAAATTTCTCATGTTTCTTACTAAAATTATTTATGAGTTAGAAAAAGAAATTGTAAAAGAAAAGAACAAATTTGACTCCATGTTAGCTGTGTTCGTTTGGCTTTAAACCTGTACCTTGTTTTCTAGGCTCCGACTTGCTATCTCTGCACCTTTTGTAAAAAAAAGTTGCCTTTAGCCTGAAATATCCAGGACAGCCTATTCTCCGGGCTCTGATCTTTAAGGATATTAGCTCTTCTACACTTATGTACAGATGGCAAGTTGCAAAATAGATAATAACCTTTCTTTCATTTGGAGGTTTTATGGGGGCACCTTAATTTGACCCACCATGGACAGCTGCAGGAACAAAGGATTCCAAGGACAAACAATTCGTACAGCGAGAAGTTTGCAACAACCAACCACATCCCCGCCGCTTTTTAGTATAAAAGGAGACTGAATTCTGCTTTGGGGAAGAGAGTTCTACTGGATATCAATATGCCATTTTCTGGGTCTGCCAGATTTTCAAATGAAGTCACTATTCCTTACTCCAACATCTCATCTCCCCATTTATTGGCCTGTCATGCAGCAAGCAGAACGAGTTTGGACTTGGTAACAAAATGACTGCATTAGAGGTAGTATGTCTCCACTGTTTCCTCATTTCCAGTATGTCACAGCCTATCAATTTTATATGCTGTTTAACAACATGACAAAGACCTATTATACGGAATTGATTCCACAGAAATAAAATTATTTCTACTCCCTCAAGACTTTTTTCTTTTCTATTTTATTTTGTTTTGCTTATTGAAAAGAAAATAAAAGTCAAATCATTTTATTTCATGTATTTTTATAGCTACATAATGTAAATACTACAAAAATATTTAAATTGCAATAAAACTTGTTAATATATTTGTATAAAGATATATAAACAATCAATGCAGATTAGGAAAGGAGTAGATATTTACTAAAAATCTACTGCACATCCAGTCTTTTACAAGCATATCCTGGAATATAAGCTCTATTATCCAGGGGTCCCCCACCCCCATTCTCACTGCCAATTCCCTTAGTAATCAACTACCAAGGCACCAGCATAGAACCATGCGATCGCTATTTTAGGTATAAATGAATGAATTAGCTCATTCAATTCTAAAACAGAAACCTTAAAATAAATACTGAACTTATTTACAGATAAACAAATTTGGACACAAAAAAGTACAGTTTCTCCCCCAAGACACAAAGATAATAATTGGTAAAGGCAAGATTTGAACTAATCTGCCTGATTATAAAGCTAAGGTGGAAATCCCCTTCGACTGTGTAGGTCCAGCAGCACAGCCCATCACCCTATCTTTGTTCAGATCTGGCTTTAGACAGCCTGAGACAGCACCCCATTCCTATGGAACTCGAGGGGAAATGATAACAATAAGGATTTTATATTCAGTAGTTTCTTAGGTCTCAATTATATAAAGTGTCAGCAGGTCAGCAGAAAACTCTGGGAAATATGAGTGGGTCCAGAGCTTTTCGCTGATAAGAAACTCAATCTATCAGGACAGAGTGACCTTCCCATGAGTGGCCTCATGAACATAAACTAAAGGCAGCTGAAATGAAAACTAGCAAGAACATGGAAGTGAAGCAGGAAGGATCCCTACTATCCCCTGCCCAGTTGCCTCTTCACCCGCGTGGACAAGATGGCAGAAGACCCAGGTTCTTGTCTAAGTTACAACATCATGGATTCTCACCCATAAAATGTTGCGACTCTATGCTGTCTTAAGTCCTTTACAACTAAAATATGATGACACCAATATCTCAGCGGAATGTCTATGTCTCCACTTTCTCTCTTCTATTAGGAGACTATATCTATGGCCACAAAGCCGAAATTCAATTAAAAACACCATGCACGAAGCCTGGTGAAAGTCTGTGTAAGAGACATTGTTCTCACTCTCTGTGAATGAAAACTCAGAAAAAGTGGACCTTCTCCCTCTGTAAGTGGGAGGTAGACTGATTTTGTGTGTGTGTGTGTTTGCACGCACATGTGTGTGTGTAAATCATATAAAATATATTCTGGGATTTGCACAGTATTTTTTTATGATACTATCATTTCATGAGGATGAGCCAACCTTTAAAGTAATTTGAATCTATTTTTCTGAGAGGCTCTTTTGGTGGAGGATGGGAAAGGGGAAAGGAAAGGAGGAAAGAAGTAAATGAAGCAAAGCTGTAAGAATACTGCTAGGGAAAGGCAAGACATTAATTTTGTTCCTACTTGCATCACACACAAATTAGGGACTGGCTTTCCCCCATGTCTTGTCAAGCACTGAGCTGCAGAAGAACAGGCGACAGCCCATTTCTCACTGAGCTTGTGACTGTATGTGACATCTTATAGACACAAATTATTTAACCTGATCAAACACTCTAGCAGCAGGATGTAATTCTCCTAATTTGAGAGACAAGAAAACAGGAAGTGAAAGACGGTATATAGCTTGACAAAAGTCAGAGGACAAGTAAACTAAAGAGGATGAATTCAAACTCAGATCTGAGTGCAGAGTCTGATATTCCCACTCCCAGGGCTGGAAAATCCTTAACACAAGGTTCCCCAGCTCCTCTGCATTGTTCCTGGCACCAAGCATTTCCCATGGCGATGGTCTCCAATTCTCAGACACAGTGCTCTGTGCAGCCAATAACCTCCATTCGACCTTGATCATCTACCTGCCACGCCTACCAGGCTTCACCATACAGGCAGGAAAGCTGGATTTCAAGTGCATACAAAGCCACCCTGGTTTAAGCTGGACTGTTTATCAGCTTTTCCAGCATAAAGGCAGCCATGAAAGTGCTCACAGTTTGTACATGAGCCACACTACCTCTCTCCATCTGTCTCCCCACCTATACTACTTAGCTATGACCATTTTGAGAATCTTGGAAACAAATTTTTAAAAACAGAAAAGAAAGGATTCTGTAACAAGTACTTAATACTTACAATTTTAAATGAGAAGTTACAAAGTGAGTATTTACAAACCGAATCTGCCTTCCTAGGTGTCAGTTTTAACAGTTAAAAAATATAATAGTAAAAATTTCTCACTTAAAAAATTAACAAAAACATCAACAATAATCTGGAATAAACTCAAAAACAATGCCCATGTTGTACATGGAGAAAGTACAGGACTGTACTGAGGGGTAAAGTAAAAGTGTGAAAGTAGAGACATCAACCTTTTGTATGGAGGAAAGCAGTTTTAAAGATGTACGTTCTCCTAAAGATAATTCAAACTTACTAAAAAATCCCATGACAACACTTATCTTTTTTTTTTAACTTGAAAAAATTATATTAGAATTCTTCAGGAATAATAAAGTCATAATACAAGCCAAGAAATTTAGGGATCGAAAAAAGAATCAAAAAATTCACACTGTAATATATTAAATAAATTTTTACAATATGTAAGATATAGTGCTAGAGTAAGAAAGTAAGATTGACAGAAATAAATCATGAGCTCAAAAAGAGACTCTAGTATACATAAGTATTTTTTTTACAGGTGGGATTTCAAATTAAAAAGCAAAGTATGAATTTAATAATTGTCTTGTTACAATCAGAGAATACCTGGAAAAAACAAATTCTATTCCCGTCAAAATGACCACAAGAAAAATTACAGAAAATGATGTAAATATTAGAAAGTACTAATAAGAGCAAATACAACTCTTTGCTCATATCAATTCAGCTTCTCCTCACTGTAACAAGTACCATTATCATCTCCATCTTAGAGATTAAAAAAACCTACAGAAGAAATTTATACCATTATAAGAAAGCATTTCTAAGAATAAAACCCAAAAAGAAGACATTTACTATCTTAAGATTATTTTGGGCCACAACAATAATGAACCTACTGAACAAAATGAAAGGCAAGAAATGACAAGTAAAAGCTCTCTGATACATGTTGATGAAGACAAGGGGTTAATGTTCATAATACACATTGAGCTGTCACAAAGCAGCAAGAAGCTCCCCCACTTAAATGTTTGCAAAGGACAAAAGGGATCATTCACTTTTTAAAAGTCAGATGGCTAATGAGTGAAAAATGCTCAAAACCTCACTGGTCATCAAGTGCAAACTAAAATAATGAAAATCATTTTGCTCGTCATATTGGCAAATATGTTTAAAAGATATTATAGCTAGTGTCCATCTTTGAGACAACAAACTGTGAGCGATCTTTTGGAGGATGACATGTCAATGGATATGTAAACTCTGAAAAACGTGTGTGCACACAGGCTGAACTCCACTTTTAGGAATCGTTACATTTAGAAAAAATCAGTTCAAAAAGATGTACTCATCAGAACATTTGCACAGCACTGTTTACAATGGTGGGAAGAAATGCTGAAGTGAAATCATATCCAGCGATAGAGAATTGGTTACATAAGTTATTCTACATCTTTTCATGCCCCACAGGAGAAGGAATTTCAAGATTCACTTGAAAGCATCCTGTGATGTATGAAGTTGTCACATCCAAGGACTAAATTTCCAGAAACCTTAGCTAAAGGAATACTCATACAAGATCACAGGAATGTTTGTACAAGAAGGATGCCAGTCAAACACCCTTTCTGACAGTGGAAAATGGAGAAAACTTAAGTGTTCACCATCAAGACAATGATGCGGTAAATCACGGAGAGCTGTGGGCACTAAAGTTGCAGCATTTCAGCGTGGTCCAAGGCCTTGTCCACAGTACTCTCCCACGAAAGGTGTCGTTACACAAGAGACCAAACCTGCACATCAGGAGACCCCTTTACTCTATCTGAAAGGACCGGGTGAGTCTGGAGTGGGAGGAGGTTTATGATATATACGTTAGTGAATAAACCGAGCTACAGAAAACATATAGTATGGCCTTATTTTTCAATAAAGCATATATACACACACATATACATAGATTTCTCATATACGTGTATGTATGTGTGTATATATATATGACAAAGGCATAAAGGTCATGAAATATATACTCCACATTGTCAGCAGCTTTTACTCTCAGGAAAAAAGGGGAAGGGAAGTAGGGGACTTTCGGTACCACCACAGTTCTCTTTTCAGAATTTCAATTAAGTATACTTGGAATTTAAAAGTTTACTTAAGTACAAAGTAAAATGGACGATGCCTCCACAAAACAGAATGCTATACTGGTCATTAAAAATCATGTCAGGGGAGATAGAATATTGTAGAAAAATGTGTAATAAGCCGAATGGAAAATGGAGGTCTCCACACAGTAAACAGGCACACAGTGCTCACTGGTTTTTATGACAGAGCTGATACACACTGATGAAAAGAACAGAAAATAGATGTTAAAGTGTTAATTATTATCTTTGAGTACTGGGACCAGGATAGACCCTTTTGACTCTTTTTTCAGACTTTTATATTAAATACACATTATTTTTCATCTGAAAAATGCATTTTTAGATGTCTAGTACCACACATTGGAAAAAATACATGAGTAGTTACAGAAACAAATAACTAGGAGACACCGCAGCACCGTCACACAGTGTAGAAAGGGCGATCCTGAATAACACCACGCAGTTACATAAGGACCCACAAAGTGAGAGCACCCGCTGTAACAGGACGCGGCTCCCTTCCATTTGTCAGTTGTGTCTTCAGGGCTGAGGCATTTCTGAGCACGGCCAGTGTCAGTGCTGGTGTCTGGATGGATGCCACTGGAGGTGAGGGCACCTGCAAGCCGAGAGGAAGAACAGAAGTAATCCTCTGCTTTTTCTGTCTTGTTTCTTTGTTACTTTTAAAGAGAGGCGTAAATAAGATAAACTGAATCTTCCTTACTGAAATTTCACTAATGAAGCCATTTTTAAAGTGTTCACAACTTATATTCTGCCTATAACTGTCTTTTCAAAAAAGCCTCATATTTATTAAATGTTAATTAACTCAGTTAATTAACTACATGTTGAAACCTTTTAAAAAACATGAAATGCACTACGTGAAAGCACCACACATGCAGTGACTAGCTCAGCTGTCTTTACGGCAGTGCAGTCAGCCCCCACCATCCCGAGACCCTGAACTCCTGATGCTGGGAAGAGAGCACGCTGCTTCCTCAGATGGAGAGAAACGGTAAAAGCATTTTCTGAAATCTACAGCACTGACAAAACATAACTGCTTAATCCCAGGCTCCTTGGAGGCTGTCATTTTCCGTTTCTGGCCAACACCCGTCAATGAGCAGAACCACCCCATTCCCGAGTCATGGGACTCACGTGGGCAGCAGTTTTGGAGAAATTTCCAGTTATAGAATGTTAACCAACTATACATAAAACTCTGAAAAAGAAAAGATGCAATACTCAGATTTTGGAAGACACTCAAAATATTCTCCTAAGTCTTAGTATTTGGAAAGGCTGGGCTTCTCCTAAGCCACTTATTTATTTCACAGCCAGTGAGCATCTCCCACAAACCCTGCTTCCCTGTGTGTGCTGGGAGCCTCAGGAACATTGATGCTGTCTATCTTATAAGTCACAAGGCAGAGGCGTGTGTCTCACGCCTGCAACTCTCAAACAGGCTCAACTCCGAGCCTCAATTTGTGAACTTGGCCCCATTTTCTCACTTGTTTATTTGGTATCTGTTCTTCTGTAAGCTGCCTGAAGTGCTTCTTGGAACAAGTCAGAAGAATGAGTGGGTAGAGAAATGGACAGATGGACAGGTGAGAGATGGGCAGACAAACAGGGAGACTCCAAGAGAAGGGGAGCAAACAAAATTTCCTATGCAAAACCCTCTTCTAGTCAAGGAAGAAAACCATCACGAAGAAGTGTGAAGAGGCAGGTGGCTTAGGACTGTTTCCTGGATTCCATCAAAAGTCACACAACGTGATGAGAGGGTAGAAGTATAAATAATAAAAGAAAAAAAGCATGCATGTTTGAAAAATATATCTACATTATGTACTTTCTAAAGAATAGATTTATATCAGCAAGGCTCAATAACACAATCTTTGGGTATTTACAGAAGTGAGAATCCCATCTCCAATCCGCAAGACATCCCTTCGGAGCACTGAGGGTCTACACAGTGCGATCATAAAGCCGTAACCGCAAAAGCTGTGCTATCCTGCGCTTACGAGGAACGAGCAGCTGTGCTTGGCCTGCCCACGCGCGTCGTTTACAATCCACAGCACCTCTACGGGGGAGGGATGACTAGCGAGCCCTGTCTCTGCAGGAAAGAAAAAAGTCCGGGAGAGGCTAAGCCGACCTACAAGTTCTCCATTTCACAGGACTTGTCACTCCAGAGCAGGACTCGAACTCGGCCCACGTTTGTAACCACAGTACTACCGTAATTTATGTGCTTTTTGTGTGTATAATACATTTGTTTCTGGCATGAAAGTGTATTTAATAAATGATCGGTTGTCTTGTATATTTCATTAGCTCACAATCTTTATATTTTTGAATTGTACTCTTCCCCTGGAGAAATGAACGGAAAGAGCAGTGGTCAGAATGAGGTGGGGCTTCATTCTTTATCTGTTACCTCATCTCATCCAAGTCCCCAAGCAGGGAGAAGGAGCAAATGTTCTCTTCATCTTTTAAAGAGAGGGCTCCAGTGATGGTGATTTACTCAACTCCAAAACTAAGTCTGGGGGAAGGGCACATGCAGCAACGAGAGCAGTATCACCTGTAGGAAGGCAAAAAGAGCTCAGGGGATGGCTCAATGGGTCAGCCTGCTTTAATTTCAATTGATAATTCAATAACACACTCTAAAAATACTAGCATGCAATGGATTTGCTCTTTCTTGACATCTAGCAAGTTTCCACAGCCGACATGTAACATTATCATGAACTAGTGAAAAGAAGAGTCCACAGACAAGGAAAATCAATGCCACAGGCAGGCTGAAACCCAGGCTGGAGGAAAGGAAGAGAAAGGGCATATTTAAGAAGAGGGGAAAGTCTGGGAAAAAGACATCATCACAAGGACTCTCAAGCATCATCCAGCAATCATATAATCATTCTTTCAAGAGAGAGTTACTTAGGTCCTATTTTGTGCGAGATTTTACAAAGGGCAAAGAGAGACCACAGCGTCCATGGTGGCAGCAAGTTGCAGGGCTATAATACAATTCTAATCTTGGTACCTTGCACAATTGTCCTCAGTATAAAGGCAAAAATTAAAGTAAAATAATACTATGTAAACCATACACATTGCTGAAATAAATTAAAGAAGACCTAAATACCTGGAAAGACAAACCACGCAAATTCCTGGATCACATGACAATATTCTTGGGATGGCAGTGCTCCCCAGAGTGAAGCACACATACAACGTGGTCTTGATCACAATCCCAGCGGGCTCCTCAGCAATAACTGACTAGCTTCTGCTACAATTCATATGGGAATTCGAGGGTCTCAGTAACCAAAACGTACCTGAAAGAGTAGAACAAAGTGAGAGGACTTGTAATTCTCAATTTCAAACATTACAACTGTATCTACAAGTGAGATTAGAGGCCATTTTTAAGGTATTATTGTGTTTATCCTTATTTTCTAAATTCTGTACAACGAATATACCTGTTAGAATAAGAAAAATAAAAACTAAAGTATCTTTTAAAACATGCACACCGATTCATTCATTGGGGAAAATTATTTTAACTATAAAGAGGTAAACAAATATCTAGTGAAAAAGGACTACTTAAAAACAAGTCTGCATTTACAATTTTCATAAATTGAAAACTGAAAAGCACAAACACATCAAATTTCTAGGAAGACTGGTGAAACATATTAATAATTATTTTCAAAAATTCTAATTGCACAATGAAAACACAAGAAAGAGAAAATCGTGATTGACAGGAAACTGCGAACACGTGGAGAGCAAAGGCCTTGAAATCACTGTTCCTTTAACTCTGCTACTAGCTCAATAGGAGAGGAAATTCCTCACTGAGGGGACAGTGGAATCCCATGCATAAGATAGGATACACAGTACAAACTGCAGTAGTATCGGGAGTGAATATGTTAGAAGAATTCTGAAGTTACAACATTGCTGAAAAACTATAAAAACACTGACAGACAGATTAAAACACACAGTCATACATATTATATAGAAACATGAACTCTGCTCCCATGTTGCATAGAAATACAAACATATTTGTTCATTTATGGGCACTGATTACTTTATCCCAGGTAGAATATTTCAACTAAAACAAATAATCAATATTACACTCCTATTGTCAAATGTACTTGATAACTTACTCTGCTATGTAACCATATGTGTCTAAGATAGATCTAAAATTAGTGAAAAAGAGCTTTGTATGGTTTCTTGAATTCTTCTCAAAATTCCAAGCTTAATTTTAAAATAAATCTGAGCAGTATTTCTATATTATCTTTTCCCTTGTGAAATGAACAACACAGTCTGTTGTCAAAATTCTGTCCTTACAATGATTCACGAGCACCATATCCTCACAAAACTGCTGGACAGCAAGTCACTATCCAGACACTGTGACCAAATAAATGAAACAGAAGGAAGACAGTGATCCTATTCTGGAGGGCTTATAGTCTGTGTCAACACTGGGGTTTTTACTTGATTGGTTTGATTGGGTAGCAAAATAAAATCAATCAAGTACTTTCTTTGAGCATTCTATAAGTCATGACTGTTTTTAGTGTCATTAGCAGGAAAGACTTAAGCATGACTTGGTTAGGTCAACTAGCAACAATCATCACTGGAGAGTGAGTAATAAAGAAGTTAACTGATAGCAATGCTTCTGCCTACATGAGACCTAAAATAAATCTACACTGATATCCGAAAGGAAAATAAGGAGATGAGGTCCCCAATGAGAAAACAAACTAACAAGAAATCAAAAAATGAAAGTCATTTTCATTAACGATTCCAGGCAGTAGTGGAGCATGGTGGTGAAGATCACAAATGCTGGGGACAAACATGAGGGTCTGAAATCCCACAGCACTAGGTAGATGTGACACTGATATTTCAGTGAAATTTTCTGCATCTCAGTCTCCTATCCATAGACTGGGGACAACAACTGCACCCATCTCCTATAACGGTCCTAAGAATTAAGTTATTTTATATATAAAAGCTTAAATAAAATACCTCAGAGTTTAAATAATACCCCAAAAACACAAGAAACAAAGAAAACAGAGACAAATTGCAGTTCATCAAAATTTAAAACTTTGCTTCAAAGGGCACCATCCAGAAAGTGAAACAACAACACAGAGGAGAAAATTTTTTCAAATCACTTATCTGGTAAGGAATTTGTATCTCAAAATGAAGAAAAAAAAACCCTACAACTCAACAATAAAAAGGCAACTCAATTAAAAGGTTAATAAAGTATCTGAAAAGGTATTTTTCAAGGAAAATATACAAATGTCCATAAAGCACAATGTAATGATGTTCAATACCATTAGCTGTAAGGGAAATCAAGTCAAAACCACTAGGAGAAACCGCTTCACACTCACTACAATAGGGTATAATAAAAAAAAAAGCGTAACAAGCACTAAAGAGGACACAGAGGAAGCGGAGCACGCAGCCCTTGCTGGTGAGGATGTAACACAGCGTGGCCACTTTGGAAAACAGCCTGGCAGGGCCTCAGAGAGTTGAACATTTCGTTTCTGACTTACCCAGCAATTCTGCTCTCTGGGCACACACGTAAGAGAACTGAAAACAAATATCCACATAAATAATACCACATGAGTGTTCACGGCGACATTACTCATCACAGCCAAAAACAGAAACAACCCAAATGCGTATCACCTGATGAATGGGTAAACAGTGGGGCCCAGCCATAGAGTGGAATGTTATTCAGCAATAGCATAGCATAGAATAGTGACTAAGGCCACAACATGAGCAAATATTGAAAACGTTACTCAGTGTGAAAGAAGTCAGTCACAATAGACGTTTCCACTTATATGAAGTGACTCGATTTACATGAAATGTCCAGCACAGGCAAATCCACAGAGAGAAAAGTGGCTCCTTGGGGCTGGGGGAGGATGGGGAAGATGGGAATGTCTGTTTATGCATACAGGGCTTCCTGTTGGGGGGATGAAAATATTCTAAGATTGAATGGGACGCACAATTCTGGGCATAGAGTAAAAACCGATGTACATTTTAATGGGTGAATTGTATTAAAACTCTTAAGAACAAAAGGACCTTGGGCCAGTATCTTCCATAGTAAATGCAAATTGCTAACTTTTATTAGAGGAAAAAGAAACTGCTCTCAGCATGAAAGCAGGAGATCAGCAAATGTGAGTTAACCGAAATTGGACAAGAGCATTTCACTTGAAACAGTTGCTGAGTGTACACGAAATATTCAGAAATAGGAAAATCACCTTGACATCACGAGGAAGCATTCTGTTTCAAATACAGATCAAGGATTCGGCAAGCCCAGCTGCCAGAAATGACCAGAGAAGAAACCTGGTTTATAAAACTAGCACCAGAGACAACAAGGAATGGTGATGAGGAAAGCAGGCGGCAAATATCTGGAACAGTTCACTACAAATAATTTCTCCACCAAAAATTGAAAAATAAAATGAAAGTGATGAAATGCTCTGTTGACATCTCGAGAATGGGCTTCCTTCTGTGCTCGACTGCTCCGTAACCCTGATTGAGAGACTAAGGAGAATCAGCATGGCTCCTGGGGGTCCCCAAAGGACTGCCCACCAGCACGCTGACCACCATCACATCTGCCAGGTTTGAATTGCAGAGAAGAGACCAAGTTCTGAAAGGCACAGGAAATATTGACAAGGGAAGAAAACGCTGAGGTCAGTCCTGGGACAGAGGCCCTCTGAGCAGAGGCCAGAAGGCTGCAGGTGAACTGCAGTAGACCTGGGGCAGGAAGGGATCACGGGGGAGCATATCTCAATTCTCTTCTGTCTCTGCCTCCGGTAGGAGAGATAAAGCCTGCATCCTTCTCACCTGGAACTGTGGGTTCTGGCTGGAAGAAGTCTTACTGACAAGGAATGATTATTCAAGACTCTGTGGAAAAAGTCAAGAAATCGAGAGGGATTAGGGAGCCATCTCCATAAGCCTCTCAAATGCTCCCATATTTATAGGGTATAATCAAAGGAAAACTTCGTTAACAGTTGTGAGATAGTAAGGAGGAAATTCGGGAAAGACAGGATGAGGCAGAGATTGTAGAATACACAATGAGTACAAAGGATTAGTGTATCTTTAGGGAAGTCATGGGGTGAGGGGAACAAGATACATTTTTAGATATGTTCATTAAAAAGCAGACCACCAGACCAGCCAGGTCCTTGTTTTGGGGATAATACATTATCTAACAACACACAAGCCCAGCGTTTATAGCTGAGGGTCTCGGTCCTTGCTTTACAACCAGCAGAGTGCTATCTAAAACCTCAACTACACAAGCAAAGCATTGTCTCTGCTTTTTAAGGCAAGGCGTCTGGAGTGAGGATGCACAGGAACTTGCTTGTAAAGCAGTATCAAAGCATATTTTTTCTTCTTAAAATTCAGAGGCGACTGGGGTGTGTTACAATTTGTTAACCCAATCATCTGCTTCCACATGGAACCATTATGGAGGACACCCTAGGATGAAAATCCTGGATGTGGGTCTCTTCCTGCCATCTTCAGCCACTCTATCAGGGTCTAGGCACATCCGTGAATAACGATCCTACAGTACCACTCACTCTCTTAACTCCTGGTGATTGAAACTTAATTTTAGCTCTACACAACTTAACGTAGAAAAGTTTCAGCAATAAAAGATATAATATTCCATTTATATCTCATCATATTACTGATTTTCTGATTGCTCTAAGCTGCTTCTACTTGGTAAAGCACCTCATTCTGAAGCTGAATTCAGTAATTTCCATTGTGCATTTCTAGCCAGTTTGGGCTCGCTAACTTCTTTTGGTCAAATATCGATATACTTAATTGATTTCTTTGTTTATCAATTTCAACCAGGAGGAGAGGGAGTGTCACTCTTTTCCTCAGCCCACCCTCAACTCTTTTCCCATCAACTCAGGCCTCCTGAAAACAAAACAAAGTATTTTTTTCCCTTCTACTCTTTCCACAAACCCAACAGGAAACATCAGCCTGGAGAAAGAATTCAACACAAATGTTAAAACAAAAATCTATAAACCTGAAACAATACCATCTCCGAATCATGATACACAATGACATGAGATTAAGTGTGTCAGGCACAAAGCATGAGGGAGCCTGACTACCTGATTTCTATTCTTCAAAGGAAGGAAGGTTTTCGTATTTTTTATTATCATTCTTGGTCATTGTTTCTGATTATGCCAAAAAATAATTTATGAAATATTTATGCACTGCAATAACTGATTTTTATTGTATCAATTTTAGAAGGCATTCAGAGGGGATAGGAAAACCCACCTCTGTAAAAAATGCAAAATTTCTTCCCCTGTAAAGAACACGTATACAAAATGCAACAGAGAATTCAAATTCTTGTGGAGAGGAGCAAAAGACACAGAATCAAATCAAAGTCATTACAATGAGTCAATTTAAAATTCACTGGACAAACATGCTCAATGCATACAAATAATTTTAAAGGCACACTGCAAACCATTCACTTAATGATCTGCAGGCTAGAGGAAGAATTTCACTCTTTAACAGACAACAGAAATCAATAGGGTGCCCCACCAAACAAAGAGCAGTGAACAATCAGGTTTTTAACAGTTCTGAGAAATCAGCATGTTCTAAAGATCAAAATACAGAAATTTTAAACATTCATTCAAACCACAATGAAAAAAGCACTTAAAGAAAAAAAAAAAAAAAGAAAGTAAGCACATAGATCATTGCAACAGAACAATGAGAATTTCTTGTACCGCTAGAAGAAAGAACAGGCTATAGCCTTTTACTTGAAAAGAGACTACTTTTAAAAATAACTGCTAAAACACATTTCATCATTCATGTTGCATTTAAAAATCTGAGGTACATGTATCTGATCAGAAAAGCAATTCTGAGTAATAGTATGTTACAATTCAGTGCCAGTTTGCTTTAGAAGAAAAGAGAAAAGTTACTGTTTCTAATTCTGCACAAAGTTTAAAGAACCTCCCTGCCTCTATCTCCTCCCATTTCCTAAGCTCATGCTCCCTAATCCTTCTGAAACAAGTATGAGAAAGTCTTATTCCCAATATGCCAAATGACAACTGAATATCAATTTATTAGTGTAAATATATGCCAACACCTTGAAATGGAGGAGAAAGGTATCAGAAGTCTATATGGAATTTCTTTCTACCTTCCTGAAATCACACACACCAACGTTCACACAGACACAGACACAGACACAGACACATACCCCCTGGATTACTGGGCACTTCACAAGCTTAGTACTTACAACTTGTAGAAGGTAACTTTGTAGTTACTTTAAAATACAAAACTGTCAGCTTTTGAAAGCCTTCATCATCTGCTAAACCATCTAAATATCAAAGAGACCCAATTAGCCTTCTCTGTAGAATGTAATTTCCCTTGATGGCAAAACAGTCTCTAAGAAGTACTGGATCAAAGATTCGTGTTTATCACTACCTATGATCGTTTTTAAGCACATTAACAGATTCAGAAATGTATGTCTCAAAAACATTTATTCCTATTGAAATAGTATACGTGTTCAATTGTCTATACAGTGACTAGGTCCCATGATGGTGTTTAAGAGCTATTTTGTGTATAGCAATATTTACCTTCAAGTGCAGAAAAGGAGGGTGTGTATTACTCAGTTGTAGAGCACCTGCTTAGCATGCACAATGTCCTGGCTTCAGTCCCCAGTACCTCCAAAAAAAATAAATAAAAATAAGTGCATATTTAAAAATAAGAATAAAGTTATAAAAAATGCAGACTAAAAACCACTGCAATCTAGGTGCTACAATTATACTAAAAAAACAAGTGTTTCTATCAAATATTAACTATATGCCAATCACAGAGACAACCAAAAGTCACACCTGAAGCATCACGTGTGATTCTCAGCAACCCTACTAAGTAGACACGGATGAGAAACCCGGCTCTGCGGATGAGGAGACGGAGCTCGGAGGAGCCGGGGACGCTGACTGTCCTGCTCCCCGTGACACCGCGTCAGCCCAGGGCAAGCGCTGACAGAGCTGCACTGAGGGGACACCCAGCTGCATGGAACCTTGGGGCACTGGGGAGTCCCAGAAAACACTAAAAACTTTTCAGTGAAAAACCAGCTAAAATATATTACACTGTGCTGCATCCTTTAAACAGGGAAAGTGACTGAGACCTTTTTGATGCCTCCGTGTCCTTTCTGCCATTATCAGTTACTTGCCCTCACAGTGCGACCAGTGATGATCTGGACCCCATATGAAGTGCACTCAGATGGAAGAGCTTTTAAAGCTGGTTTATGAAGTTTGTAAGACTGTCTATGACTCACAAAGGCGGTCATTCATCACTTCTCACCGGTGTGGACGTACCACCTGAAATCACTCCTTTCTGCTTTTTAAAATCCCTTCATCTACTCCAGACTTTTCAACAGCAAAGAAGTAGCTCAACCACAGACAGTGGACAGCTTTTCACCAAATGGACTCGAACAGCCCATCTGACAACCTGGAAGCCCTTGTCTTCTATTAAACCCACTTCCAGGTACTTCATCATTTTCTGATTGGTGGACTCGGCCTCTGACTGGCCTACTCAGAGAGCTCCCAACCTCACATCCAGGGGTGGGAGAGGACCATGCTGTTGGGGGAAATCAGTGAGGAAGCTGGACATCCTCCAGCCACGTCTGCACGAGTAGAAGTGCCTCAACGTGCTCAGAAATTATACCGTCATCATCCCTGGGCTCCCATGGACTGGTTTCACATTAACCAAGCTCATGAGACACTGATGCAAGGAAACCAGAAACTTAAATTTTTAATGTAACAGAAGACGTGAATCTATGAACCAGACTGAAATATCAGAGTTCAACCATGAGTACATTTTCTCCTCCACGGCCCAATCACGGGCAGGCAGTCACATGGCAAGCATGGACAGAAACGGAGCAGGAAGGGTTTCTAGATTAATTCAATGGACTATATTTCTATTATACGAACAGATCTACTGCCCAGAAGTCAATTAACGCCAATCACGGTGCACTCTCCGTGGACAGCGGCCAAGAAATGACTATGAGCTCCTGTGTAACACTCCTTTCCCTGTCCTTTCTAGGCTAACTGATGCACAGAGGTATAAAGATTCAGGGATGTCGATAATGCTAAACACCCAAAGCCCATCTCTGGGAACCTCAAAACCAGACAGCCAGGGTTTAAATACCAGCTCTGCCAATTACTAGTTCTGTGACTTTGCCAACTTAATTACCCTCTGTGTGCCTCAATTTCCACACTGTAAAACTGGGATAACAATCAAACCTTCCTTACTCGCTTGTTGAGAAGATTGAAGGATTCATTTCTGTAAAATGCTCAGAAAAGAATGTAGCACATTTTGGGTGTTCAACAAATGTCAACTTAATATCAAATTGTTTTACAAGTGTCCCCTCTAATCATCTTATCTGTTTCCTGGCTAGCCTAAGTCCCAAATAAAATCCTTATTTCTCCTTTTACACACTCTTGGGGAGCACCCTTATGTTCCATCCAACCACCTGTTTAAACTGAGGGAGTGGATGTCTCCTAACCACTCCTCTGGGCCATGGAGGGTGCTTCTCCCTTCACACCCCTGGCCCCTGGCCCACAGCTAGCACTCATTACACTAACAGAGTGAGGTGTGAGTCCGGGGAGACAAGCAGGGCATGTGAAACCCTTCCTTTCACTCCAGTGTTGGTCACCATTGGGAAGCACGCGGGATGCTCAGCTCCATGTCAGGAAAGCCCTGTGCATGAAAGGGCAGGTCTTCTCAAGGGAAGGCTCGCTGTGGCCCAGAGCTACATGGGACAGGGTGAGTCTGTATTTCTGGGACACAGTATCATGACACGCATTTTCCCACAGCCTTGAAGTTCATGGAGAACGTGGCTTCATCAGTAACAAAGAAGACATTTATTGCCTGTCTACTCTTTTGTGTCATCTCTCAGTAGGCTGCTGGAGACAACATATGTATAAGTATTGGATCTCCTTAAACCCCAAAATATATGAAGTAACAAATAATTCTGTGGCTTAACGTTGGTTTAGGGCGACTGTGTAACAGTTCTGACTCTGCTGATGCTAAATTATGGGTATAGGAACTATGGAACCTCCTCAAATATCTTTCATCATAAAACCATCTCTTCTTATTTTCCTGTTTCTTAGTAATTGCCAAAGACTCTCAAATGATGGCTTCACACAAAACAGCAGCTAAAGTTTAAGAGCCCTCTTGACATACACACTGTGGTAAACACTGCACATAATTTCTAATTCTCACAATTCTACAAATCAGATACGAATGTCCCCATCTCACAGACGAGGGAAAAACTCAAAACGAACTGACTCAGGCTCAAGTGGCTCAGTGGCAGCGCGTGCAGGCAAACCATATCAAAAACTACACCTCTTCGTATATGTACCAAATCTCCTACCACCAATTAACACACAGCGGCGGGGTCAAAACTCAGGGAACTCAATACACTTTTCACCTTTAAGGTCCTCCAGATGCCGCTTCTAGCTGTTTTATAAAATCCCGGCTCACTGGTTTCTAACACTAGAAGAAAAGCCCGATTTTGCTATTGTTTGCACAGCAAGTCTGAAATGTTCACAGTGAGATGACAGAATAAATCTAAGATATAAGCAGAATAACTTTTCCAGTTAGACAGACATAATGGACATTGGGCTATTCTGAAGCATTAAGTAAAGTAATCAAAATAAAATAACGTTGTTTAAGCCTCCTTTTACAAACAGGAAAGTTAAGACTGTAAGTAGGTGCAACAGTGCCACCTATGGGTAAAATGACCTTCCAGGTTACCAGGAAAGATGCAACACAAAAATTGCCTGTAGGATCAGTAACGAGAATCAGATAAATAAAACTTATATAGCACATGCTGCACTTTGATTCGGGGGAAAGGAGGGATATTCAGTATTTAATCTGATATTGCTAATACTCCTGAATATAAACAGAAGATATAGGCTCATGGAAACTCATCTTAGAAGAGGAAAGAATCCAGTTCAGCCACTTCATTTTACAGGAGGGGAAACTGAGACATGGGATCTGTCCTCCTGGCAATCAGCAGCAAAGTTCTCCTATGCCTCATGTCTTGCACTGTAGCAAAAACCAACAGATCTGTACTAGGCCTATATTCATAAAATTCACGTTTGTATTTTTCCAACAGTAGGTTATCTAAGTATCTTGCAAAATACTAAAAGAGCCAGGATATCATACAATTTTGTTGCCATACAAAAACATTTATTTACATAATAAAACAGCATGAGCTTTATTCTCTCTATTAAAAAAGTGACATGTCAAATCAATGTTTTGATAT
Organism: Vicugna pacos; assembly: GCF_048564905.1. Lineage (NCBI taxonomy): Eukaryota > Metazoa > Chordata > Mammalia > Artiodactyla > Camelidae > Vicugna > Vicugna pacos. The sequence goes on along the minus strand of NW_027328740.1, from coordinate 73,248,951 downwards.
TTTAAACCTGTTAAGAATGTAGAAAAAAATCAAAATTTTCTTTAATCACAAAATAGAGGAGTTTATTCCCTGAAAATGATCAATATGGATTTTACTAAACTTAACGGATCTGGTCAGAATCCCACGAATTTAAATGTCTGAGTGGATGGTTACACGGCAACATAAATTCTGATTTGTAACAATACATATTCTGTGTAAATAATCTTCAAGGTCATCTGATTAAGGCAATTTAACTAGTCCCTGTCTCACTAGAATGATACAGATTTCATTAAAACTTCATACTACACCAAAAAAAAAAAAAAAATGAATCCTTGTTACTTTAAACCATATTCAAATATATCATACAAATACATATTGAATATGTATCAGAAATAAGCGACACTCTTTAGTATTCAGAGTTGATCCTTCTAAAATATCTGTCATTGTGACAGCACACTTTTATTAAGCACCTCTTGGGTTCTTTGTATACAAGGCATCTACCTCTCACAGTCAGACAAATTAAACGATATTACTCAAATTTCACAAATGAGGAAATGTACTTAAGCCATGAAAATAAAGTACATATTCATCAACAGGAAAGAAAAGAGTAAAGACTTTTCTTACAATATTCACTGACAATCTTTTCTTCCATATTAAAACTACATAAAACCAATTCAGTCTTTGTAGGTATTTCTGTCAAAAAGGGCCACAAGAGGAAAACAAGCAACATCATTAGCAGTGGTTGGACTTTAAGAGCTCACTTCTCTTTTGCACTATAATTATTTTTAATGTTTTGTTTTTAGTGCTTACAGAGCACTAAAATAAAAAAAATAACTTTTTATGTAATTACCTGAGAATTAAAAATTTGTGAAAATGAACAATTTTAATTTCTGCCACTCTGTCTCAACTTCTCAATGGTGTCTCTCCTTTCAAGGCCTCATCAGTCTGAGGTCACTAAACTCGGCCGTTTATGGAGTCACAGGTGTTCGGGTAACCACTTAACGGGAGGCTGATAAGAGGAGCAATTAAGAATGCATTCTGTGCAGCCTGGGTTCCAGCACCGAGCTAGCCACAGCCTGCTGCGTGTAATTGGGACAAGCTGCTCCATCTCTCAATCCCTCAGCTGAAAAAAAGGAGACACTGATACCTACAATCAAACACCTGCTATGAATTAAAACATGAGGAAAACATTTTAGCCTTAGGTAGGTGTCCACTCACAGTGAGTTTGGTCATTATGATGATGAGGATGGCTGTTAACAAATTAAGCTAGACCAAACAGGAGAAATCCCCTTAAAGGAGAAACATTTTAAGTCAATGAGCATTTCTTTTTGGATGAATTGCAGAATATTCTAATGATTTTTTAATAAACCAAATTTTGTCCATTAATTATAGATTTACAGGTTCATGGACAAGTCTCCAGAAAAAGAATTAGAGGCCTCTTACCTCTGTAAACTAAGAAAGTAAATTTTAACAAAAATCACGGAGGAGATTATACCTCATTTGGGAGAGTAAGTGCTTAACATGCATGAGGCACTCAGTTCAGTCCCCATTAACTCCATTTAAAAACATGGTTTTTTAGGAAATGGAAAATTAAAGCAAAAAGATGGAGGAATACAGAATTTTTTAGAGACTCATCTCAGATTTAAGATGGGGAAGAAACCATCCATTTCTCAGAAGAAATCTTGAGGACTATGTAAACTGGATCTGAGATGTCTAGTCCTTTAACATTATTCAAGAATTCATATTACCAAGTCTTAAAATTACCTGATAACGCACAGTGGTGATACTGATCATAACAGCTTCCATCACGGATCGAGCTCCGGCTAGGAATGCTCTGTTCTGACATCTCTGCCCCTCAGGCCTCACCAGGCTGAGAGCACTAAATTCGGTCATTCAAGAGCATCTTTTGTAAGTCCTCCATTTGTGCTTCTGACTCTCCCCTCACCAGCTCCTCTGAGGGAAGCACTGTTATCATCTTTCCCACTCACAGATAAGGCCACTGAGGCACAGAGACTAAACTCGTTCCAGGTCACATTGGCATTAAAGGAATTCTGTATTTCTGCTGTTTGCTTTTGACAAAGGAATCTGAGATATCAATTCAAGGCAGACTGTTAAATAATCAAGTCTGTCAGGTCTTCACCTCAAAGAGCAGATAGTATAAATTCCTGATGTAGGATGAGGCTGCCGCCACAAACTGACTCAGCTTGAAATTAATATCCAAGATGAAGCAGCGGATACACGTAAATATTCACGATTGTCAAGTCTGCTCACGGGTCTGGGCCCTTCACTGCCTGAACGGGGGTGAAATCCCCACCCGTGTCTGGGAGAGATGCACGGTGCTTCCCAGGCTCAAACAGGCTTCACGGGCTATTTCCTCCCACAGACTGGCCTCAACGATTAAAAGCTCTCAAGGTTTTTACACCATGCAAAACAAAAAGACATTTCTGCAGATGGAGCACTTTCTTAGGCTTAAATCTTTTTTTGCCTACACTCACCCAGGGGGAAAAAAGAAACATGACTCTGCAAAGTCTCTGACCCTCACCACTCACAGGAGTAGAACAGCCACAGCAGAAGATGGCTCTTCACATTGCAGGATGAGAACAAAATAAAGATGCCCCAACAACAGGCACTCCCAGACACAGCGCTCAGCAGTCTTCTGCAAACTCACGGTTGTGTAGCACCCATCACCTTCTATTTCCAGAACACTTCATCACCCCTAAAGAATCCGCCTATCACTAGCAGTCACTCCCTAATCCCCCTCCAACCAGCCCCTTCCAGCCATCACCTGCTCTCTGCCTCTGCATGTGCCTTTTCTGGGCATTTCAGATCACTGAAATCAACAATATTTGACCGTTTGTGTCTGCTTCCTTTCAATTAACAAGCTGTTATCAAGGCTTGTATATTTTGAAGTGGTATCAGCATCTCTTTCTTTTTTTTTTTTTTGAAAACGTTAAAGATTATTAGAAGGTGGTAAGCACTATCAAAAAGAGTAGAGTGGAGCATAAGTGATTGGGTTTCAAAGGGAAAAGTGTGGGTTGAACAGTCAGGGTGGACTTCCAAAAACAGGTGGCCTTTTTCATTTTCCTCTTTTTTTTTTCTTTTTTATTCACTCTTACGTGTGAATAATCTTCCACTACATGGAGATACTACATTCTGTTCATCCATTCAGCAGCTATTTATGGACGAGTTCCAGAAAAATGAGTGTAAGAGTTGACTAGCATGGATGGCATTTAAGCAAAGGGCAAAATGTGCTTTCAAAAAAAAGCCAACCAACAGAGGCACAAGGAAATTCAGTGCGTTTCTGAGCAAAGTGCTTGCTTGCTTCGGCAGGACTACCGTGCAGGACTGTGGCGGATATTGGCAGGAGTCACGGTGTGGGAGAAACATGAGAAGACTCCCCACTGCAAGTAGCTCAGACAATTCTCCTCCCTCATCCTGTATTGTTAGAGCAATGTTTCTAGGTTACTCTTATTTCAAGTAATAGCACTTTAACTGCACATCTGATCATCTCCATCAGACCACCTTTCCTCCAAGCAACAGAAAAGCATTCAATGACCTGAGCAGCTCCAGGACATAATGGTGATGGATTAGGGAGTCCTGCAGCATTCCAGCCTGCAGGCACAAACCCCACATGTGCCCTGGTGATGTCCAGAAAATAAAATGCATGGAAATATCTCACTGTTTTTACACGACATCTGCCCTCAATTTGCCCCAAAATCATGCTCGCAAAGCACTAATCAACCCTCTCAATACAAAAATAAAAAAGCTAAGAAGGCAAATTTAGGCTCTTTCATTGAAAACCAGCAACCATCACTGCCAGTATCTGAGCTGGAATGCTCCTGACTTTGAAAACCACTGCGCAGTTACTTTTCAAGCGTAAAACTCATATATGTATTCCATGTAGATGATATTGCAGTAGGATTTTTCTTTTCAAAATTTCCACTTGCAACATTAGCACAAGAAAGTTTATGTATAGGCTTTAAAAAAATCAATTATCCTCCACTTTCTTAATTTTGAACTAATTATTATTTTATAAATGTGGCTATGCTGCGTATTATAAACCGTTTGATTTCTGAAAACAAGACCTTTATGACCTCACTATTTCAGAGAAAACTTTAACGATTCTTTGAGAGGTGGGGCCTGGGGCGCCCACTATCAGCTCTTTAAATACTGACAAGGATGTGCTATGAAGTAATGCAAAGGCTCTAACTCCACATTAGCTCAGAAAGCAAAGAAACTACACCAAAGACTTCCTTAAATATTTTATATATTTCTATTCTTTTGAATATTAAAGTTCTTAAATGATATGATTTTTTTGAAAAAGACAACAGCTGTATTAAATTTCCTCTCACCAAGAAAGCAATCTTTATGAAGTAAAAAACCCCTATGGAAATCGAAATGACAGGACGTTTCTAGCTAAGTGAACATCCAGATCTGAACACAAACCTAAATCCGATCAGATCTCACTCGAAGGAGCTCTACAAAGTCCTGGGCAACCCTGGAAATTAGCTCTTTTGTTCCAAATGTTGGCTGAGCTAAGATCATCACACTAGGCAGGGAAGGAGAGAAGAGGAAAATCCACCTGGCGGCCTACATCAGTTTTCTTCCAGCCACAAAATGCCTCTAGGTCGGCCCGCTAACAAGTCCCCCAATAAGGAAAGCCGGCATCCACACTGCCCCTGCCATCCCCAAGTAGCCCCGATGCCCATATCCCAGCCTGTGAATGGTCTTCTAATGATCCCCCAGTTGGTGGCACCCACCCCCTCTTTCCCGCTATACAAACACAGAGAGCCACGGCAGCCTTCCCAAATCACAAATTTGATTACATCAACCCCCACTTCAAACAGTTCAGAGGCTCCCTGGTAGAGTTCTAGCCCCACCCCAGACCCTGCTCGCCCATCCTCACCTAAGTACACAGGTCCCCAGTGACCACAGGGGCCCCTGACCTGCTCCTACTTCCCACTTGCTCCAGTCTCATTTTGACTGTTTCCCAAGGAAGCCTTCCCTCCCTCCAACCTCCACAATTTGTTCCTCTCTTCCTAGAACATTCAAGGCTAAGTCAACTTCTGACAATGCTAAGCTCTCAAGAATCAAATACATTTTGCTTACTAAAGTGGCTACACGCTCTCTCCCCTAGACTCACAGAAGTGCACGTGTAATGTATAAATGAATGACCGGTTGGGTCTCAAAGGGACAGACATACCTGCTCTCGCCCGTCCCGATCCTTCGGTCTGTAGAATATCAGAAGCAAAACCAGAAGTACCTTTCCTGAGGGTCACTTCTGTTGACACCCTTCACTGCCTACTGTGTCAGTTCTAGTAAAACTCAACTTCTTCCAAAGCCCTACATCCCGGACTCTCTCCAGTGTCCTCCCCAGCAGGGGCTCCCTCCACCCTGGACTGCACAGGGCACTCTCCCCGGGTGCCCACGCCAAAAGCCTCCAGGCCTCTGCCCGGGCTGCACCTGCGATCTGAGACACATTCTTGACTCCTTCTCCTGGCTGACTCTTACTCTGTCCTCACAACTGAATGTAGAGCCCATTTCTTCCAGGAATTCCTCTCCGATAATGTCCTTTAGGTCTTGTCTGGTCTCTATCTATAGCAGCAGTACATGGTGACCAACTGGGTGTTTGCCCGCTCCTTTGAGACCACGAACACTTGGGAACCACGTGGGAAGGAGTGAGAGATTACAAGACGGTTGAGGGAAGCAAAAAGCAGAAATCACAGTCCAAGTCCCAAATTCAAGGATACTTTCTCAGAAAAAAGTATAAACTATTTCACACGTGTGCAATTTGGCTACTATTTTTGTGGCTTGGGGACAGCAAGAACTTGGTGTTCTAGTCCAAAACCTAGGTTACATGCAAAGAAATGTATATATTCATATCCAAAGGAAACAAGAGCTGCTCAACAACAGTTTGCAGTTAGAACTGAAAGGAACTTTGATAAAGGCAATCTCTCTCTCTCTCTTCTTTCTTTTCTGGCATCATATAATTTTAGAAGTATTTGCGTGACTAACAGACGTCTACAGCCCGTGATTCTGCACTGAAGTGTTTGGGGCTGAGGAAGCCCAGATTACATTCACTCTGTAAATGCAATCACACCAACACACTGATAGGTGCCGTGAGTGGTGGAGCTGATGTTCCAAAGCAGGCAACATTATTCTGTAAGAGAACTCTGAATAGAAAGGAAGAAATGCAATGTCCTATACTGAATTTCATTTGCTATATGGGCCATTAACTGATAGTATATCTTGACTAATGAAACCCAAAAATAAATTGTCAATGTCGGTTTTCTTCATCTGACCATTTTATGCTAACTTCGGATATTAAATCCTCACTCCATACGGAAGCTCAGGCCTATGCTGCAGCACAGTTACACCCCGTGGAAGAAAGCCGACCAAGGGAGAATTGGAGAGTTTCCCTTTAGAAGCTGCGAAGTGTGGTTTTACACCTGTATATCATTTGCAACCACATCATCGACAATGGAGTTAGACGTTACCTCTGTGGGGCGAAAAGCACTGCATGCTTCAGAACCATCAAAGAACGCTGAGCTTTGTGAAACAGTCCTGAGGCACTTAAATCATACTTTTTCTGAAAGGCTCCAAATCTGACCCACTTCACCATTCCAGGTATAACAGGGAAGTACTGGAAACAGAAGAGAGAACATGCCCTTGAAGTCTGACAAGGCTCTGCTTGAATCCTGCTACAGCATTTATCAACCGCTAAACAAACCAATTCCTTAACCCCTCTGAGAAGGCTTCCCAATCCCCAAAAGGGGGCTGTCAGCGCCCACCTGGGAGTCATGGATGTGAATGAAACACGCAAGTAGGGCGGCCGACTGCTACCTGACACGGGGCCTGGCTAGTTTCGCTCCGCTGCCCTTCTGCCCCTTTAAACTTGCACTGATCACCCTGGTAAGGATCAAGTCCCCGGAACAGACTGCCCGTATCTTCTGTGTATCCCTGGATACATGACTTACACTTAGGAGGCCAGAAAAACAACTGCCTCCTCCCAAGTCACTAACAATATTCTTAAGAGTCTGGGTATTTTTAACTCTATTTTTCAGGGAGACTATTCCAGAACTTTCCAAGCACCATTCTCCAGGTTGGCTCCCCTCCCAGTGCCCATCCTTCTTACCTCAGATCCTCTGTCTGACTGCCTCCTGTTCATGGGAAAGCGAGTCCGGTAGGGTGGGGACTCCCTAGGCCTCCCTCCCTCCCTCACAGGTGACTGTGAATACCTTCTCCCCACTCCAACTCCAGCTTCTGAGGATTCTAACCTTCCGTATCCTGCAGCCTCTGCACCTTCCTAAGACGCACACGTGGCCAAGACTCTCCCTTTGGATTTCTTTCTGGCTGGCCCTGCTGACCCCCAGGCCCCTTAAGGATAAATGGGATTGCTCTGAAAATGATAAACGCCGCTGGCTGACACACCAAAGCTGCATGGTCTGGGCTTACCTCCAACCGAGGCACAGCCCTCCCCTCCCTCAGCCTCAGTCTGCAGCTCTCGAGATGATCTAATTCACATGCAAGGCTGTGAACACCAGCTAAGAATGACGACTCCCAACTTGTATCTCTAGTCCAGCTCCTTCACCTGAGCCCCAGTCTCATAGAGCCGAGTGCCTCTTTGAAGTCCTAACTTGGATGAAAAATGGCATCTTAAAAATGCCTCATGTCCACCATTTACTCTGGAATTCGATTCCTGGAAGGTACCTCCCAGACTCCCCATTTTAGTAACGGCCTCAGCACCCACCTAGTTGTCTCAGCTCACATTCAATTTCCACTGTTCCCTCCCCCAGGCCCTGCCCTGGAATCAGTCCTGTTATTTTCGCCAATAAGCTGATCTCAAGTGTGGTTTTGCAGGGACCATGGCCGGAAACACCCAAGCTCACAGCATGGTGCACTAACAGTCCGCCGTAGGGTGCTCCCTGGAGGGGGAGGCATCTCCTGCCGCTGGTCACCTCAGAAGGCACTGGATTCTCACACAGGAGGCCCAGGAGAAGGGACTCAAGATTTTCCCGTGGTCTGAGCTTTGAAGGGCCCGAGGTCTGGGGGAGCTCCTAATTAGCAGACACACTTGCCAGTGAGCAGATGAGGATGGGGGAACCCACGCAAGGCTGTTATCACTCCAACTCCTGGGCTCTTGGGAGCCACGGGAAAGACCTGTGTCCAGTGTACAGCCCAGCCATCACAGATCCCAGCCTGCATTTGCCAACCCGGACAGCCTAGACTCCATCTACTTGCGACACTTACTTCTGTTCTGTTCCCCACCCAGAATGTGATGGACTCATTCAGATATTCTGGCCTGTCTCAAGCGAGACAGATTCAGTGAAAAATGAAGTGTCCACATTTGGACCAGAGCATGAAAGGAGAAACAAGGCCTCATGGTCAGCATGATGGTGGTGGCCACACCCTTCCACCGGGTGAGATGAACCATGGTGAGGGTGAGAATCCAGGGTCCTAGGTCGGCCAAATCATCTTCCTTCACGGTTGTCTGGGGTGTTGGAGACTGACTACCACAAACTAACGACACGGCTGTCAGTGGTGGATGTCAGCTGCAACAGAAACGGATTCAACTCTTTACTGCCAACATGGGTTAAAAGTAAAGGCCGGGGCAGGGAGGTCTGCACGGCTGCTGAGGCAAACCACAGACCCAGCTCTGAATGCCCACTGGCTGGAGCAGAGAGGAAGCTACGGCCCTTTTAGCTGTCCCTGTGTCCAACAGATCCAGGTGAGCCAGCTACTTAGGAGAAGGTCATGTTGTCCTGATACCCAGAAAAACCAGCCTCGTAAAGGGAACAAATAGTGTCATGGATTTTAGACCCAATTCTGCCCCTTTATGAAGGCAAAGTAAAGTAAATGGCACGGGGAAGTTGAATGCAAAAAAAAAAAATTAAAGAACCAAACGGTGACCGCTTCCTCCAACAGCGTCCCCTGCAGCTGTCACCCCCGAGCCGGCCACTTCCTCACCAGTGACCGCCGGCCAGGAAGCGCCGTCACGCACGTCACACAGCAACAGCCAGGAACCGCGTGCCGAGCACGTTTGTGTAAAAGCAGGAATCGAGCAAAATGCTGCAGAGTTTGACCTTACAAGTTTAAATACTCCATGAAAAGAATCCCTGAGCAGCCGACTAAATCAATTCGCATCTTACTTCTTCAAAACAATCAAACAAATTTAATAAGGGCGCATTTGTCACCAAATAAAAGGAGGACCAAACAGGTCCCTCAAAGCAAGGATTTTAACAGGTATCTAACACCAGTGGGTAATGTGCTAACAAAGCAAATATTCCAAAACATTAGAAAATACAAAATGACTAGGATAATACATGGATCAAGACAGATATTAAGATTTTGCTTTTTAAAGCGATGGAGACAGTATGGAGGGCAATCTGGCTATTTCCAATGCAGGGTGTGCACAGCCCACATTTTCAGATGCAACAACATGCTCACTGGGCAGTACAAATGAAAAAGGAATAAAGAAAAAGGAAAAGAGGAACAAGAGAAAATTAGAAACACACAAGAACAAAAATGATTTTGACAGCATGTACAAGAATTTACATGAGTGTGTGAGGCCAGGGACGAGGGGATGGTGAGACCCACCCTCACCCCCTGCTCCAGGGAAAGCAGGGACCTAAGGGGAGCGGCGCTGCCGGGGGACCCCAACGTGGTCAGCGCCCCTAACCAAAATTCCACCTACAAGCTTCAAGGCAGCTTTTGAGCTACAAATTGTGGTCGCATTTCAGTCTGGACCGTTTTACTCACTTCCACCAAGAGTAGCAGGAGAGAATTAGGCTCTGCTCCTGTACCAAAGAATTGTTTAAATAATTAATGACTGTGGAATACTAAAAGCAACAATGGGGTAAAAGTGACTGGAGGAGAATGTGCTTGACCCGAGCTCACTGGCCGCGTTATCTCACTGACGTTCAGAAGCTGGCTGAGCCCTTATGGTACCAGAACAGACAGACCCAAAAGGAGGGAGGTTTAATGCGCTGCTGTATTTCGATACTGGGAGCCATGCCTGGTACACGAGGTTCTGGGTAAACAATGGGGACAGTGTCAACCACTGTGGGCTAATTACACATCCGGATACTCCGCCAAGTCCCAAGGGCAGACTTCAAAAGACAAAAACAATCTGGCATTCTCTGGTGGGGCTGCAGACTCAGAGACAAGCATTTGTTGAGCAAAAATATCACCAGTGCCTCCTATGACAAAAGAGGAGGCACTGGCGTGGGGGCTGGGGCAGGGCTCCAGGCTTCCACTGCTCACTCACCAGTCTGTCCAGGGGGAGAAGTGGTCCCTGCTTATGTTGCACTGATGCACCTACCTTGACTAATGCCTGGGGCCTCAGCAGGTGTTGACAGGAGAGGTGAACGGAGCCAGACTTGGTGTAGCACGGTGCTGGCAGCTATGCCCTCAGCAGTGCCCAGGCTCCTATACATGCCACCTCATCTTAAGAAGCAGATGGGGAGTGCGGGCATGTAGATCACAGGTCCCTGAGAGGACAAGTACAGACCATGGCTACAGCATGCCTCTCCCCTTCCTTAAGTCATAGAGGTATGTCTGGGAGGAACAGAAAATTCATCCAGAGCCCGCTACATTATCTCTCGCAGGTGGGACTCGTGTCCCCTGTGCTTCTCACTCACAGGGCTGGTCTAGACATTCTTTTTATCAATTCTCTAGCATCTTCTCCTCCAACTTACCAACAACCAGAGAGTAGGATCTGATCTTAGCTAAGTTCAAGAGTCACAGAGCACTTCCTTCACAGCGGGCCCAGAAACATGTGCCAGGTTCTCCGACCGTCACCTGTGGGACCACCATGAGCCCTCTCCAGACTCAAGGACAGAGGCCGTAGGCCGGGGGAACACAGCTTCCCTCACTCTCCCCAGCAAAGGTTTCCACGTCTCGGAAAAGGCATCTCACCCTCTTCTGCCTGAGGGACAGCACAACAGATACACCAGGAAACAGAGCTGAAGTTGGGGGGGTAGGCAGCCCAGAAGAGCTCGTCTGTACTTCCGAGGCAATGTGGGGCCGTTGACTTAATCACAGGGAAAAAGTGAGAATGAACATTTCCCTGCTCTGTCCCATACACCGTGATACGCCTTTCCCTGCATAAGGAGTTCATTCGGAAGTCCCCGGCGGTGTTTCTGATGTCCTAACTTGGCATGGAGGCTGTCGGGCAAGAAGACAGGGCCTGAGCAGAATAGGTGCTGGGCCTGGGAGGCAGGAGACACCGGCTCCAGCCCCAGCTCAACCAGCTCCTCGTTCCGCCTCTCGGGTTTCAGCATCTCATCTATAAGCAAAGGGATGAGACTGTCCCAGGACAGGCTGCCCAACAGAAATGAAATGAGAGCCATGTAAATAACGTTTCCCATTTGCCACGTTTAAAATGGTAAACAAAGAAACAAACCAACAAAAAAAAAACAAATACTAGAAACTGATTTTAAGAACAGATCTTACTTAATCTACTGTATGTAAAATACTATCATTTTGACATGTAATCAATATAGGAAGTAAAGAGATAGTTTATATACTTTTACTAGACAAGCCTCAGTGTCTGATGTGCATTTGACCTAGAGCACATCTCAGCTCAGTCCAGCCTCCTCCCCAGTGCTCCTAGCATCAGTGGCTTTGGCTACTTTATTGGACAGCAACCCCAGGGGTCCCACCATGGTCATGGCTGTAAAGCGGGAGTAAGTGTCCACACTAACCCTAAAAGGATCTCTCTGAAACAAAGGCGGATTCACTTTGAAATGTCTGTAAACCGGCGGGCTGCATCTCCATCCCCCCTTGGCTACAAGACAGACTTCTTCCTTGCTGATCCCTTTCTGGATGTAGGGAAGCAATCCGGCACAAAGCCAGGGTGGACTGGCCTCCAGGTAAACTTACCTGCTGTCTGTGTCCAGTCCCATGAAGTCCTCCTTCTCAAACGGGATGCAGGGGAGGGGGATCTTGTCCCCAGAATTCTTGGGGCCACCATCCAGCCACTTGGAATTGAGCAAGATGAAGAGTGACTCAGTGAAGTCCTCGATCCTCTTCTCCACCACCCTGCAGTCCTCTAAATTTGAAGGCAACGTCGGTGCGCGGCTGCTC